>NC_034602.1:95810748-95831563 GCF_900095145.1 Mus pahari | reverse complement strand
GCGGATTTCTGAGTTTGAGGCCAGCCTGGTCTAGCAAGTGAGTTCCAGGACAGCCAGAGCTATACAGAGAAACCCTGTCTCAAAAAACCAAAAAAAAAACAAAAACAAAAAAAAAAAAAACCAAAAAAGCAAAACTGTGTTGAGAGCCCGGTAGTGGTGGCGCATTTAATCCCAGCACTTGGGAGGCAGAGGCAGGCGGATTTCTGAGTTCAAGTCCAGCCTGGCCTAAGTTCCAGGACAGTCAGGGCTATACAGAGAAACCCTGCCTTGAAAAACAGAAAAACAAAACAAAACAAAAAAAACAACCAAAAACAAAACAAAAAAACTGTATTTAGGTATGCATTATGTTCATCTTTTTTTCTAATTATTTATTTTATGTATATGAGTACACTGTTGCTGTCTTCAGACATATCAGAAGAGGGCATCGGATATCATTATAGATGGTTGTGAACCACCATGTGGTTGCTGGGAATTAAACTCAGGAAGAGAAGTCAGTGCTTTTTTTTTTTTTTTTTTTTAAAGATTTATTTATTATATGTAAGTACACTGTAGCTGTCTTCAGACACTCCAGAAGAGGGCGTCAGATCTTGTTATGGATGGTTATGAACCACCATGTGGTTGCTGGGTGCTCTTACCCACTGAGCCATCTCACCAGCCCCGAGAAGTCAGTGCTCTTAACCACTAAGCCATCTCTCAACCCTATGTTCATCTTTTAAAAGTCATTTAAGGAAAAATACTTTGAAAATACTTCAGATTTGCATTCAGAAATAAAGTCAGGGGCTGAGTATGCTAGTGTATACCCAGAAGGTTAAGGCAGGAAGATTTGAGTACGGACTACACAATGGACTGTCTCAAAAATGTAAAAATAAAGTCACAGATCTAGCTGAGAGGTCCAGTGCTTATGTTTTGTAGAGGACCTGAAAAATTCCACTGTGTGCTTTGTGCAGCCTCCTTTCATATGATGCATAACTTATCACTTTTCTTCACAAAGATGTATTTAGGAGTTTGGGATAATCTACCAGGTGTTGTGAAGTGTCAAATGGAACAAGCTCTTCATCTTGATTTTGGAACTGAACTGGAGCCAAGAAAAGAAATAGTGCTATTTGATAAACCAACCAGGGGAACTACTGTACAGAAATTCAAAGAAATGGTGTACAGTCTCTTTAAGGTGAGTGTATCTAATATTACATCTCCAAATGAAGCTTCGTCCTTACAGAGGGACTGGCAGAACCTCATATTGTTGACATTCTTTTACTTCCATCAGAGACTCTATCTGGAAGAAATGATTCAGGGAAAGCGAAAAATTGGAGGATATTAAGCTTTTTTATTTAAAATAGCTATTAATAAAATTGAGGGGTATTAGATTGCTGTACATTTTGACTGATGCAGAGCCAGGCACAATGCCTTACTGCTGTAATCTCAGGTGCTTCGAAGACCGAAGTTTGAGACCATATAGTGAGTTACAGGCCAGCCTGGATGACAATGTGACATCATGTGCATAAATCAATCAATAGATAAATCTGAAACCAAAATAGTGAAATAAAATGAGTCTACTCTATCTCCCTGGACTCCCATCCATTCCTCTCCTCTTACATGGGGAACAAACCAAGATCACTAAACTTTATCTCTAGCCCATTCTTTTCATTTTTTATTTATTTAACTGATTTTGAAACAGCTGGCTTTGAATTGGTATCCTCTTATCTCAGCCTTCTGAGTAGCCAGGATTAATTACAGGTGTGCACCATTACA
The DNA here is from genome assembly GCF_900095145.1 of Mus pahari. Classification (NCBI taxonomy): domain Eukaryota; kingdom Metazoa; phylum Chordata; class Mammalia; order Rodentia; family Muridae; genus Mus; species Mus pahari. Next base: position 95,829,814 of record NC_034602.1, on the reverse strand, counting down.
TTGGACTTGAAATTTAAATTCCATTGTGGTGCACACCTATAATCCCAGGTCTTCAAAAGCAGAAGCAAGAGAATCAGGAGTTTGGTTTAGTCTCTTTGGGCTACATTTGACCAAAAGAAAGAACACTTAAACACACAAAAACAAAAATAGTACTAGAATAATTTACTTTTTATTCTAGGAAAATGGCTGAGAAAATTCACTTGCCACTCAAGTGCATTAACTACAATTTCATTTCCAGAACCCGCATGGTAGAAAGAGGGACTTCTACTATGTAACTTGATTTCTACAAGTTGTCCAACACCCACCTACACCGCTGATCATAGTACACCATGTGCACACAGACATTCTTAATGTTTTTCTATTAAAAAAAAAGTTTTTATTCAGTGGCAAGGCACTGCTAGCACTGTGGTGTGACCTAGAACTAATTCTTTTACAGATGCTTTTTGTTTTCTTTTGGACTAGAAGTTAAATTCAGGACCCTCACACATAGAACTCTAGACTTGGATTTACTTGGCCTTGAATCCTAATTCTAGTTTCCTCTGTGTAACTCAACAAATTCTTATCTTGACAGGCAAAATTAGGTGATCAAGGAAACCTCTCTGAATTGGTTAACCTCATCTTGACAGTGGCTGATGGAGACAGAGATGGCCAGGTCTCCCTAGGAGAAGCCAAGTCAGCATGGGCACTTCTTCAGTTGAACGAGTTTCTCCTGATGGTGATACTTCAAGATAAAGAACATACCCCCAAACTAATGGGATTCTGTGGTGATCTCTACGTGATGGAAAGTGTTGAATATACCTCTCTGTATGGAATAAGTCTTCCATGGGTTATGGAACTTTTTATTCCATCTGGGTTCAGAAGGAGCATGGATCAGTTGTTCACACCATCGTGGCCCAGAAAGGCCAAGATAGCCATAGGACTTCTAGAATTTGTAGAGGATGTTTTCCATGGCCCCTATGGAAACTTTCTCATGTGTGACACCAGTGCCAAAAACCTAGGATATAATGAGAAGTATGACTTGAAAATGGTGGATATGAGAAAAATTGTGCCAGAGACAAACCTAAAGGAACTTATTAAGGACCGCCACTGTGAGTCTGACCTGGACTGTGTCTACGGTACAGACTGTAGAACTAGCTGTGACCTGAGCACAATGAAGTGCACTTCAGAAGTAATACAACCAAACTTGGCAAAAGCCTGTCAGTTACTCAAAGACTACCTACTGCATGGTGCTCCCAGTGAAATTCGGGAAGAATTAGAAAAGCAGCTTTATTCTTGTATTGCTCTCAAAGTCACAGCAAATCAAATGGAAATGGAACATTCTTTGATATTAAATAACCTAAAAACGTTATTGTGGAAGAAAATTTCCTACACAAATGACTCTTAGTTCATTTGGACTACTGCCATAATTGAGAATCTACGTATGATTTTGAGCATTTAAAAGAATGGCTTCTGCCCCCCAGGCCTATGGAGTCATCATCTTAAATGCATGTTATGGCAGGTGTAGGGCCAAGAGATGTCCAAAACTCATCCCTGCCCTTTTACAAGTTCACTGTTAACTATTTTGACTTAAAAAAAAAAAAAATTAATGCTGTGAAAATCCTCATTCCATAAACAGTGAGTGTTCTGTAGATGTTAGCCAATCCAATTGCTGGACATTGTTTGCATTGAAGCTGCTGTTTAAACAAAGAAATTTATACATGAATTTACTAATGTTTTAGCATGGTAAAACTTTGCACATTAACACAAATTAAGAATGCCACAGGTAAAACTCAAATGACTCATTTATTAAAAAGCTCAGTTAATATAGCATGATTTACTGTATACTTACACATTTTAACTTCAGATGGAGTCAACCATGGAATGGCTTTTAGCTTCAGCATATATTCTACATGCTGAAGTTAGCATGCAGTTATCACTGTGACTGAAATTCATTATCTTGAAGCTCTGATAGGTTCATCTTAGTATCATCCAGGCAATATACATCATCTTTGCTGGGGATGTAGATAAGCAGTTAACTGTTTTCCTGATGTATGTTATGTAGCCCCAGTACCACAGAGCCTGACACTGAGGAAAAGGTGATAAAGATGCATACTACCTCAGCTGAGTCAAGACTGGAATAAGTCGGGAAGACAATTCTTGCTCCTTCTGGGATGAAGGGCTATTTCTTAAGAGGCATAAGCACCTAATGCTTTCCCACATGAACCTGATATTCAAGGTTTAATATTTGACCTTTCCAAGTTATTTTCCTATGCATTCACGTCTGGCATGTATCATAAAAATGAAACGCCCTAGGCCCCCCCTTTCTCCGCAAACCAAATCTCACCACTGTTCTCAAATCTTTAAAGCCATGGATTAGCACCAGTTGCTCACTTCCAAGACTGATCTTGAGATACTTTCTTCCCACCATCTGATTGTAATAAATGTCCTGATGATCATGCTGCTAATTACCAGATCTGAAAATCTGAAAAACAAGGACTCCTTCCAGGAAGACTAGAAACCCAAGAAACACTCATGAGCTTTGCAGGAACCCATGTAAGCTGGCTTTTCCTGGAAAAAAAGACTCTCAGCTAGGTATGGTAATACTTGCCCTTAATCCCACCAGAGGCAGGTCATGGTGCAACAGAAAAGGTAAAATAAACTCTTTACTCCTTTGCTTTTGTAATTTCACACTATTTCATATAGTCTCATTAATAACAGCTTAACACAGAAAAAGCTGCTTGATCAATATGTTTATTGTCTTTATGAAAAAATCTTCATAGAAAACTGCTTTAGCTTTCAGCAGCCCTTTCCTGAGCTCTGAGGAAGCTTGCCTTCTTTTGAGCAACCCGGTCTTTCTTCTGGGCAAGAGACATTTTGGGACGATTCCACCTACAAAACAAAGTAAGGAATAAGACAGGAATCTCTCTCAAGTTCAACTGAAAAAAAAAAAAAAAAAAAGACAAAACCTTTTTAATTGGATAGAGGTTGAAAAATCTCCTTATCTGAAGATATATGTGTGTATATATATATATATATATATGTTTTCCTATATATCCTTTAGTTGGCTTTGAACTTGTGGCAATTCAACCTAAGTACCTACATTAAGTTCTAATCCCGGTGCAACAGCTATATTCTTATTGTTTACGCCATCAAACTCAAGTCTATCTCAGCATGATGGATCACACTATAAGCCCAGTATTCACATTGTCAGGTAGAGGCAGAAATGTAATGAATTCAGGCAGGCTAAGAAAGGTTCCTCTATAGGTAGCTAAAAAGAAACCATGCAGGACTGTACTGTGACAGAATGGGCACCTCAGTAGCTTCTGAGGTTGGTACATTGCTGTCACCACAATTACTCTAGCAAACCTGGTTCCCTTAGCTGCTGCCACATTATGCAGAGCTAGTGATCGAGTTTGCTCAAGTGCACAGAAATCTGACCAGCAAGATGCAGCGGGTTTCTTTCCTAGAGAATGGTAAACCACACACCTCTTCTTCTTCACTTCTCTCTTGGGCTTCTTCTCATAGACTGGATTCTCTCGGATAGCAGCATGAGCCTTCTTATACATCTCCTCCATCTGGAAGAAAGTAGAGCAAACAGTATTTGCCTTCATTTCACGTGCCCTACAGGTACAGCGCCGTCTGCGTTCAGTTCTCAAAGGACCCTAACTAAGCCAGTATTACCTCCTTATATCCCCAAGTGTAGCCCACCCTTTTCTTACATCTCACTGTTTAGGATGAATACCTGCATGCTTTCCCGAGGACCACAAACCCATTTTTGTACAACTACACCATACTCTATAGTCTACTGCCTGACCTAAATTCTTTCAAGAGAAGGTGCACACCTAAAAGATGTGAACTATACAGGGATAAAGACACACCAACAAGTGAGAGCAAGGGCATGAGAGGGGCTTACCCCACCAAACTAGGTAACAGCAATTTCTTTTATCACCCCATATATCCAAGATTTACATTCCCTCTTATGTGACAGGCCTTTTAAAGCAATTCTCAGCACCGGAGACATACTATACCCTTGCTAATTTTAGTATGTGGCAGCTATCTGATTAGATTTTGTTACTGGAATCTTTGATTCTCAAGTTTGTTTTAAAAAATTAAATTCAAGGCTGTAATCCCCTGAAGTGTAATAGGTGCTCAAGAACAAGAATGCTAAATAAAGCCAGGCATGGTGGTGCACACCTTTAATCCCAGCACTTGGGAGGCAGAGGCAGGCAGATTTCTGAGTTTGAGGACAGCCTGGTCTACAAAGTGAGTTCCAGGACAGCCAGTGCTATGCAGACAAACCCTGTCTCGAAAAACAAACAAAAAAACAGGAATGCCCAAGAGGTTGATTCCCTGCAAGCTCTTATTAAAGTGACTGGGACTGTAATCCAGTTTTCTAAACTAATTCATTTCAACATGGAGGAGGTGGAAGAGAGGAATTAATTCAGAAACATCTACTGCACTGCAGAACCCAACTATTTCAATCCCCTCCTAACCCTAAGAGACAAGGCCCGGGAAGTGCACTCACTCAAGCCTGTAATCCCAGTACTCAGGAAGACAGAATGTTCTTCATCCCTCTATCATACAGCCTGAAAACTGCAAGTCAAACCACCCAGTTCTTTCAAACAGCTTCACATTAAGTCTGCAGGAGATTTCAGCAGCTACCCAGAACACTCCAGATAAAATGAACTACAGGATGGAAGCTCAGAGGCCGAGCAGAGGCTTCACTCCACAGAAAACCCTGAGCCTCAAGCTCTGAGCAAGCACAGCAGGAGGAGGTCAGTATAAGACCCAGAAAGAAAAGTGAAGTGTACACAGCCTGAAGTAAAACCACTGTTCATGGCTTCCTTTCATAAAGGCTCAAACTGAGTTTAGTGTAAGATTATGTCCAGAACAAAGCACAGTCCACAGAGAGTGCTTTCCACCCTATACTTCAGAGAGGAAACTCTAGAGCGGATAGATTCCAGTATCAAACTCAATTACTTCCTCCACCCCTACTCCTTACAAACAACTGGTAGAGCCCCAGAGGATTTCAATAAACTCTAAAACCACAGTAGGGCATGGTAACTCACGCCTTTAAGTCAGGACTGTGTTAAATTCGATGGTGGCCCTGGTGGAATATCAAGTCCCTAGACAAATCCAGGAGGAGTGAGGCTTGGTTTCCCCAACCTCACCCCCAAAGCTGGGTAGTGGTGGCGCACAACTTTAATCCCAACAGAAGCAGGCGGATCTCTGATTTCCAAGGCCAGCCTGGTCTACAAAGTGAGTTCCAGGACAGCCAGGGCAAAACTTTACTGCACAAATCGAAGTTAAATCTCTTATAAAGTAGCCATTTAAAAAAAAAGAGGGGGGGCTGTACTGTGACAGAATGGGCACCCCTCAGTAGCTTCTGAGGTTGGTACATTGCTGTCACAATTATTCTAGCAAACCTGGTTCCCTTAGCTGCTGCCACATTATGCAGAGCTAGTGATCGAGTTTGCACAGAAATCTGACCAGCAAGATACAGCAGGCAATGCAGGAACCATTCCTACTACACGGAGACTTTAGAAGTCCATGTTTATCAGCATCTAAAACAAATCCTCCTCCTGCCTGACCAATATGCTAACTTCACTCAAAAGCAGTAGCTGCTTAGTAGCCTACCTACATCTACCTACAAAGCCACATCCAACCTTCCATTTTGCAAAATGAAATAAAAAGACTACAACCACTAAAATAAGCAGTTTTTGTAAGTGAATATCATGTTCAGGTAAATTTTTACCATGTCTGGAGTTACGTTGTTCTTGATGTACTGAGAGAACTGTTTCTTGTACGCATCTTCATCTTCCTCCATTAGGTAGCGCATGTATTCGGCCACATTCTGACCCATGATGTGCTTCCGATGTACCTCTGCATTGAACTCCTTGCTTTCAGAGTCATAACCAGGGAATCGTTTGGTACTAAGATGAAAATTTCATGTCAGTATACAGACAAGAAATTACAACACCCAGGAACTCACTTCAGGAGCCGCCTTCAGTCCCGTCTTGAAACAATGATTACATCATATGCAACCAAAGGACCAACTACTAACTGCTCAGTTAGTGTGGTATCATCATTAGCAGCTCATCTCTGAATTGTACAAGATAAAAAAACCCACCATAAACACACTTGCTTTTCACCTTCCTCAAGTCTGCACTGCCCAGGGTGTCCCAAAACTCCTGTGCTGTAGCCACCCTATTGATCCCAAGCATCCAGAGCTAGAGCTTCCTTTCACAGGTTTCCCTGCCCTTTGGCACAGGAGGCAGTTCAAAAGCCATCCCTTAAATACTTACTTCTCAGTGGTAGCTAGAATGAGTTAGTGATTTGTCTAAACCACAATGAGGATGTTCAAAAAGAAATTTATGAAAACTTAAGTTAGTCAATATGCTATCTACAACAAAAATGCATCAACTCTGATGCATGCAACAACTTCATTTCTAATATTCAGCAATCTTAATGACTGAAAAGCTTATAAATCTCAGGCTTTTGTCTCTAAATGTTTTATTCTAGAAGCCCCATTTTCTCCTAACCCAGTAAATGAACTTTGACTGGCAAATGCACAGGGCCAGGGGGTAGTGCTATACAACTTTAATCCTAGCACTCAGGAGACAGGCTGGAAGATCACCCATAGTTCCCTAATACAAGTTCCTTGTACAAGAGTAACGACATAGAACAGGCACTGAATAACTGCTAGTCAATGAGTAACCAGTAGGAAATAGTGGAGTCATGACAGAAATTTTAAATACTATCTATTACCTATGAGGGATAGACAAGCCTCCATCCACAGCTCCCTTCAGGGCCCCAAAAACTTTATTGCCAGTTGTAGTTCGGGCAAGACCTGCATCCAGATAGCAAGTGAAGGCACCAGGCTGACCGTCAATGCTTTCCACATTGTATTCACCTCCATTCACCTCCACTTGGCCTTCATAGATCTTGTCCATGCCAAACCTATTCAGAAGCTATGAACAGAGAAGTCAACATAAACAGTTTCAGTACAGTCAAGCCACTAAATGTACTTCATGTTACAACAATCTAACAATTTGACTCCTACATTTCTTCAGTCTTTATATAGGTACCTGGGTTTTGCTGCCTATCTAAACAACTTGCCTACAATGACCCCAAAATGACAAACAACTGCTTCCCAGACTGACAAAACCATGTTCCCTGCTGATGACTTTGCAAGCCACAAGCAAATAGCTGGTGTTTTTTTGAATCCATAGGCACCTTATTGAAGATATTGTATACATACCCTGCGGGCCAGCAGCAGGCCAGTGCAATAGGCTGCAGCATAATTTGTCAGGCCAACTTTCACACCGTATTTTGGAAGTTCATGTGCATATGCTGCACAGACGATCATATCCCCTTCTATACGGGCATATGCAATCTGCAATGGGAAAAACCAGGTTATTAATTTGTTCTATCAATGCTTCGGTACTTGTCCCACCTACGTGCCTTTTAACAAGCCGTGGGAAGAAGAGACAACTCAAGCAACACTAATCTGTGTGGGCATCAACTACACGGTGGTTTAGGGGAAGGTATGGTTAAGATACACACGGCATGTTAGAACTCAATTATAATAGCTCTTTCTAAATACTGAACGAATTATTTAAGGTGGGTGAGCTGGTGAAATCATAGGTGCCTTTAGAAGTCAACAAACTGGGCAGGGGAATATCTCAGAATAGGGCCTGAGCTCATGGGTATATTGCAAGATTCCAAAAATGTTAAAGTCAAGCAGATTTCTTTCAAGGCTGGCCTGGTCTACAAAGAATAACAGGTCAGCCAGGGTCATACAGTAGAACCCCATCTCAAAAAAGGGCACCTTTAATCCAAGCCCTGGGGAGGCAGAGGCAGGCAGAGCTGTGAATTCAAGGCCAGCCTGGTTAATTAAATAACCCTGTTTCTGTCCCCTCCCTCAAAGTCAAGTCCCACTTTAAGTATCTTTTGAGCTCAATTTAACCACGTCTTAGACACTTCATCCTTAATTATCAGAACATCAGACAACCCCACCTTCAGTTAACAAATTCACAAAAAGCAAGTGCACCCGTCTCCTGACTAGCAAATTGTAAAAGCCCTGAATACAGAGACTGCCATTTTTTTTAAAGGGCTTTCAAAGTGTGTATTTTAAAACATATTTCAAACAGTAAACAGAAATAGCTTGTCATGCTGGGATGACAGGACGAGCCACCTCGCCTGGCAACAAGAGTCCTATCAGCCTATTACCAGCCTTTTAAATCAGTAAAATGGCACACAAGCCCATAAAGTAAGAACCAGGAGTTAGTGCAGGGCAGATGAAGGTAATTGGAAGACTATTCACAAAAACAGACTTTCCAGTCCTTCTCCCAAATTCGATCATGGAAATTAAGCAGTCAGGATTTCCAAACCCGCTCTCCCCAACTGAAATCTACTGACACAGGAAAATTGTCTCTCCCAAAGTTACTAGAAGAGTTGAGGGGACCTGCTCACACTGCTCAAGTCTTGGATGTAACCCACCTGGCAGATGATGTCTCTGTTAGTTACACGAACGATCATCCTGTATTTGGGTGTGTTGTATTTGTTCTTGTCCTGGATCACCAATCGTTTCCGAGCATAGTAGTCAGTTTTACCCTCTGCAAGGGAAAACAAATTTAACCAGGGAATGTTCCACTGCGAAGCCCATTCTCCAGAAGCGAAAACAGGAAAAGCTGTTCATACCTCGCCGCCTCCGGAATCTCACTTGGTACCTTTTAAAGTAGGCCTTATTCTTGACAACTTTCACAAACCCCTTTAAAAAAAAAACAAAACAAAAAAACCACACATTATCAGGGCTTTGCTAATTGTTTCATCCCATGACTTTTTGTCTTTTGAGACAGACTGTCACTATGTAGCCCAAGATGCCCTAGTATTTGGTAGCTTCTGAGCACTGAATTAATAGGTAAGAACCACCTGGGTTTTGGTCTGTATTTTTTTATTTAACCATGTAACAATATCATGCCCAAGCTTCAAAAGCGAATTATTACCAACTGTCAACTTCTATAGCACGTTTCTAAGCTGACAGGAAACAAGAGTCGCTGTAGTGCAGTACTCCTCAACCTTTAATAGGTTAGTTCCTCGTGCTGCGGTGACCCCTCCCCAAACCATAAATCTCATGGCTGCTTCGTAATTGTAGTTTTGTAGTCATTAATTGTAATAAATATATCTGACGGGTGGAGAACCAGATGGAGAACTGCTGCTGCAGTGATTCTCTTTGCCAAACACACCCAACTAAGCCTCAGAAAACATAAAGATGGCTGAACGGAATAGGGCCCCGACCCAAGCCTCGGGCCGCTCCATCCACAACTGCAGGCTCCTTACTACACTTGCAGGTACAAAGACATTTTCGTATTGCCTTTAAACAATCTTTCATGTCCTGTACCACTGATCGATCCCTACGCCAAACCTCCGGGATGTATCACCTACACCGTAGCCAAGCTGTGCCGACAACGACACACCTCACCGAGCGGCGCTCACTTCCTCCCTGCCCAAAGTGGGCTCCACAGGCAAAGTACGATCTGCAATTACTCCCCGCTAGTGAAGAGCTGCACCCCACCTCTCATGTCCGACCTCAGCAAATCTCTGAAAACGGCCATACTCTCATCAGGAAGAGCCCGGGGCCGCCACATCCCTTCCCGGACGCAGCAGCGCCACGGCCTCCACTGACAGCCACTCCCGGCTTCAGCGCTCCGTGCGAGGCCGAGGGACTCGGGCTTCCGCAGCTCGGCCCGGAGGGAGACGCCTGCGGCCGGCGGCCCGTCTCGGAAGCCGCGTCCCGGGCACCCTCCGCCGCGCCCCTCCCCCGGCTCGCACCCGGCAGCCATTAGGCCACGCTGGAACGGCGGCCGCAGAGCCGGGAATCGGATGCCATCTGCCCCCCGGGTCGCGCGAGTCGCCCCCGAGCGGGCATCCGCGAGAGGAGGGGGCGCCCCGGTGCACGCGCGGGCCTGAGACCCAGATGCCCACTCACCATCCTGCGGAACAGAGACCCGCAACCGCGGCTCCACGCAGACCTGCAGAGTCGGCCGCGCTAGGGGAAAAAAGACCGGAGTCACGTACGCATGCGCAGTATGTAGCACCGCCAGCACGCAAGCGACGTGAGAAAGAGTGGCTGGAGACCTCAAGGTGCGCGGCCTATCGCCCCCTGCCGGTCGGAGGATGAATGTCCGCTTTCTCCTCTCAACAAGCAGGCAGGATGGGCGATGAGAAAGGGAAATAAAGGCTTTTTGCGAGGACTTTTTTTGTTGTTGTTTTTTGGTTTTTTGTTTGTTTGTTTTTTCGAGACAGGGTTTCTTTGTGTAGCCCTGGCTATCCGGGAACTCACTCTGTAGACCAGGCTGGCCTTGAACTCAGAAATCCACCTGCCTCTGCCTCCCAAGTGCTGGGATTAAAGGCGTGCGCCACTACTGCCGGGCGGGAAGACATTTTTAAACACGCGCGCGCGCGCGCGCGCACACACACACACACACACACACACACACACACACACACACACACCACTTATATAATTATTTTCTAAGCAAGACGGGGTAAAAATTAAGTTAAATACATGAATTTGCTTATGCTGAAATCATGCCTTCTCCATGACTTGACTCATTTCTGGAATATGTATCAGAATTCCCAGCACACAGGGCCGCCGGGAAGCTCAGCCTCAGAGCCTCATGTTTGAGTTAGAAGAGTCTCTGCCTTTGCATAGCATCTTGGCATCTGCTTCAAGCATACTTTTGTTTTCTTCTCTTCTCTTTTCTTTTTTTATTAGATATTTTCTTTATTTACATTTCAAATGCTATCCCGAAAGTTCCCTATGCCCCCCCCCGCCCTGCTCCCCTACCCACCCACTCCCACTTCTTGGCCCTGGCATTCCCCTGTACTGCGTCATATAAAGTTTGCAAGACCAAGGGGCCTCTCTTCCCAATGATGGCTGACTCGAGCTCTGGAGTACTGGTTAGTTCATATTGTTGTTCCACCTATAGGGTTGCATACTTTTCATCCTCCAGCACTTTTCAGAGTGCTGGCCTCCAGTAAGTTTTTAGTTACCTGTTACAAGGTGAAAACAAAACAGAACCCACTGCACTCTCCTGTTGCCTTACGCTTCCATTGTCCCCAGAATTCCTGACATTATGAGTGCCACCACCACCGCTACCTCCATCACTCTTAGCTTATATAAGTCCCCTTCCCCAAGAAGTTTCTTTTTAGGGCTGGGTGTGCAACTTAGTACTGCAGCCTCAGTACTTAGAAGTGAAAGGAAGAAGAATCAGAAAGTGCAAGGCTAGCCTAGGCTACCTACTGAATTGGAAGCCAGCCTGGGCTGCAGGATACCCAAAGGAAAAGAAATGCATGCAAACAATTATTTAAACACATGAAAGAACAGTTATAAGGCTGAGAGTTTTAGAAAGTCAATGACAGCCAGGCAGTGGTGGCACACACCTTTAATCCCAGCACCTGGGAGACAGAGGCAGGCAGATTTCTCAGTTTGAGGCCAGCCTGGTCTACAGAGTGAGTTCCAGAACAACCAGGGCTGTACAGAGAAACCCTGTCTCGAAAAAAAATTTTTTCAAGCTTTTACAAATCCAGTACAGAAGTTTAAAAATCGTTAATGACAGTAGAGAGAGATCATTAGACACACAACACTGATTCCTAGTCAGCTTTGGCTGTTCTTGCTCTTCAGTTCTCCAAGAAAAAGCCTCGGGTGACTCTTTTTTTTTTTTTTTTTTTAGGTAGGTTTTTTTGTTTTGTTTTTGTTTTTGTTTTATTTTGGATTTTTTTCTTAGAGGCATTTATTTATATGAGTACACTGTAGCTGTCTCCAGACGCGCGAGAAGAGAGCATCAGATCCCATTACAGATGGTTGTGAGCCACCATGTGTTTTTTGGGAATTGAACTCAGGACCTCTGGAAGACCAGCCGGTGCTCTTAACCGCTGAGCCATCTCTCCAGCCCCCGGTGATTCTTTCTTCTTTACCAGAATAATCTTCTCCATTGCTAAGGAAAACAAGAGTATTTGTTTACAACGGTGGTTCTCAACCTTCCTAATGTTGTGACTCTTTATACAATTCTTCATGTTGTTGTGACCCCCACCACCATAAAATGACTTTTTTGCTACTTCATGACTGTAACTTTGCTACTGTTATGGATTGTAATGTAAATATGATGTTCAGAATATCTGATATACAACCCCTATGAAAGAGTTGTATGTTGAAAACCGCTAATTTACATAGTCCTTCAGTTTTACTGTTCCTAATTTTATTCTGAAAGGCAAATAGACTCAAACCATAATTACCAATTAACTTATCATGCACTATGGTTGCAATTCTTTTTTTTTTTTTTTTTTTTTTGATTTATTTATTTATTATATGTAAGTACACTGTAGCTGTCTTCAGACACTCCAGAAGAGGGCGTCAGATCTTGTTATGGATGGTTATGAGCCACTATGTGGTTGCTGGGATTTGAACTCTGGAGCAGTCGGGTGCTCTTACCCACTGAGCCATCTCACCAGCCCCGATGGTTGCAATTCTTAAACCAGTATATCATCAGCTTTATTCATTAAGAACTCAGGGGAAAAAAAAAAAAAAAAAAAAGGATTGGCTACACCACACCCACTTCACAAAACTTCCACTTCGTTCTATCTGCCGAAGGGTAGCTTCAATCTTAGTTCTGAAAATCACAAATACACACACACACAAAACATATTTATAGTGTATTTGAATATGTATGTATATAATGTTTACATATATATATGCACATTAACTAGTTCATATTATCTTTATATCTCAACTTTTCAAAGGTACTAATAGGAGTTCTCTCCTTTTCTTCTTCTTCTTCTTCTTCTTCTTCTTCTTCTTCTTCTTCTTCTTCTTCTTCTTTTTTTTTTACATTTATTTATTTTGTAAGGGCTATACCTTGTGTGCTACAACAAGCATGGGGAAGTCAGAAGACAACTTGCAAGACACAATTATCTCCTTCCACTATCAGAGTTCTGCTGATCAAAATCAGGTCACGGGGTTGGGGTAGCAAGTGTGTTTATCTGCTGAGCCTTCTCAGCCCTGTCCGTGAGTTGAGACAAGTGTTCAGTATGTAGCTCAGGCTGGCTTCAAATTTACAGTGATGCTTCTGAGTCTACCTGAGTCCTGAGACCACTGGTGTGCATCACCATACCCAAATAAATTGAATTCCTTTTAGAATTCAGATCTCTTTGGGCTTTGAATGCTTGTATTGACATAATTCAGAGCAAGCAGTAGTACACAAGTAGACATCACTAGCTCAAAATTAACTTTCCTGAAAAGACTGATTTGCTCTTTGAGCACCTTTATTGCCTTGCTGTATGTATGAACATGACTGTACCTGGGCTTAAGCTTAATGTGGTGTCTATGTGAAGGTATGTACCCACAAAGGCTATAAGAGTTTATGGGGTGTCTGCCTTTCTCAAGCTTGACTTTATTCTTTTGAGGCAGAGTATCTGATTGAACCTGAACCTGAAACTTAAATTTTTTGGCTGCCCTGGCATCCAGCAAATGCCAGTTGTCTTCTTGTCTCGGCCCACAACAACACTGAGGTTACAGCATGCCTGAGACCATGCCTGGCTTGTTACCTAAGTGCTGGGATTTAAACTCAAATCCTCATTGTTAAGCAGCAAGTATTTCTTAACTCCTAAGCCACCTCCCCAGCCTTGTGTTGCTGAACTTTACTATCCTAGAATATCTCACACCAAGCTTAAATTAACTCTAGCTATTTTAACACAAGGAACAAGAACATGGAGACAAGTTAGAAATGGATGTTTAGGACTAGGCTTACAGCTCATTATAGTACTTGCCTTCCCCCACAACCACCGTCCCCACCACCCCCCTTTTTTGGGGGGAGGGGAACTGGGCTAATACCCAGCAGATGCCAGTTATCTTTCTGTCTGTTCCCCTCCCAGTACTGAGGCTACAGACAGGCTTGAGATCATGCTTGCTTTCAGGTTCAGGTTCAGTAAGACACTCTGCCTCAAAAGAATGAGGTGGAGAGTGACAGAGAAAGACACCCAATACATTCTTACAGCCTTTGTGTGTACACACCCACACATATATGCTACATTTAAGCTTAAACTTTTTAAAGATTTATTTATTGTTATATGTAAGTACACTGTAGCTGTCTTCAGACACACCAGAAGAGGGCGTAATGTCTCATTATGGATGGTTGTGAGCCACCATGTGGTTGCTGGGATTTGAACTCGGGGACCTTTGGAACAGCAGTTAGTGCTCTTAACCGTTGAGCCATCTCACCAGTTCCAAGCTTAAACTTTTTAGCAAGGCAATAAAGGTGTTCAAATAGCAAGTCAGTCTCTCTGAAAAACAAGATTTGAGGACCTAGGTCCCATTGCCAGTAACAAACTAGTCATGGAGGTATATATATATATATCCTCAGAATTTGGGAGTGGAGGCAGGTGGGTCAGAAATTCAAGGAGGAGGCCTCTCTGGCTACATCATTTTCTATCTATCTATCCAGCCTCTGGCCACACGGGAAATTCAAGACCATTCTGGGCTAGAGATCTTACCTTAAAAAATAAACCAACAGAGGTGCGACTTAGATGTGACACTTCATTATTTAAGACTCTTTTCTGTGGGATGGAAAAATGGCCCAACAGTTAAGAGCACTCAATTACTGATTCTATTTCTAGCAACCATGTGACAGCTCATTACTGTCTTTAATTCCAGTTCTAGGGACTCCAACATCCTCTTCTGATGGACCACTGTGCTCATGAGTGCATGAGGTGCACATTGTACGAACATGTAAGAAAGAATTCCACAATTTAATTTTCTCTTGTTTTAAAAAATGTATTACTCAAGTCCTACTGCTCACAAAAGCATTTTTTCCCCAAATGTCAGCAGTATCAGAAACCAAAGTCTTCATGACCTTCAGACACAATTGCCTTCTGTTTTGAGGACATAGCACAAGAAATTTGCATTAGCATTTTCCTGGTGCCTAAATGGGAAGATGTCTTGGGACTTGGAAGTCCTGAGCTGGGACAGTGTCCCAAGGGAAGGATATCCTGAGACATGGGAGCCCAGGAACCACACAGCTCTCAGCAGAGGCATTGCAGCTCCCAGGGAGGTTACCCCAGCTGAGCTGAGGTGCTCAGGATCCTCAGCCCTGCCCCTTCTCCACGTCTCTTCTTTGGGTCTCCTGATGAGTCACACCAGGCTGCAAATCTCATGAAAGAGATTTATTGGAGGGTCCAGGGTGAGGAAGGAAGGATGTATCCAGGGATGACTGCCCTCTGCTTTCTGGAGCAGACAGCAGGGGACTGGACAGGGCATGGCTTATATGGTTTCTTGGGGGATGGGAATGAGGTAGGAGGGCTGGGGGAAAGCAGGGCCTATTCTGGGATGGAGATTTCCAGGGTGAGGCTATGTGGGATTTCAAGTCTTCAGCTTGGAGGAGCTCAGGGATTGGTGGGTTTTGACTTTTCACTTAAAATTAGCATAATCTAGGGAGGATTGGAGATGACTTTTATGACCTTTACAGAGGCTGAAAAGCATTATGAACTTTAGGGATGTCTAGGGGAGAGGCCTTGTTGCTGGAGCTCTGCCTTAAGGGTTTAAAAGGTTTACTAAGGGAAAGCCTTCCCTGCCATGTGAGTGGCACCAATAGCCAACAGTTAATCTCACAATTAAGTGTAAGTTGTTTAGGATTTAAGAAAATGTTTTAAGGTCTAAGAAGATGTTTTTTAGGTTAGTAATGCAAGTTATGATAGAAATTGATTTAGGTACAGATCTCTGAACTCACCAAGATAAGATTAGTAGTAAAGTACTTTATCCAAGTTTATCAAATACTAAGGGACCTAACATTATGAATGTAAATCTTATCTGATAAGTTTTCACAATTGTTATTATTGCTCATAGTTTACTATTGAAAGAAAAAGAGCCTTTTATTGGACTAAAAGGGAGAAATGTAGAATCTTTTGTGTTCTGCATGGAAGCATTGCCTGTCAATAAAAAGCTGCTGGCCTATTAGCTGAGGCAGATGGGAATTCCCATAGGGAGAGAGGAATTCTAGGATACAGTCAGGTGAGGGAAAAGATTTGTCTGGAACTCTGAGGGGACAGATTCTTGAAACTGAGAAGACATACCTAGCCATGAGACACTCATAGTATAGAATATACAGGATAATTAAGTATGGGTACCAAGGATTGAACAGAAGTCATCAGCCTGTTACCAAGCACCTTTACCTGTTGAGCCATCTCAGCAGCCCCCAGTGCTTAAAACATAAGCCTAATAATAGACTTCATAAATCCTTTGAAGAATCTGTTTGTTAAATCACAGTGATAATATATGCCTTTTCCTTCCATTACTAGAGCATGTGAAAAACACAACTAAGATATGTACATATTCACCAAGATCTTTGGGAGAAACAACACAGATTATTAATTCTTTCTTGAGCATTTTAAAACAAGTACGACTTTTCCAAGGTAATTCTATCAGTTACAGAAACTGCCGTGAATCATTCACTTGTCAGCATCCTGGAGTCATTTGATTGGTCTTGGAATGTGTAGGGAGTGTCCATGCATGAGGACAAACACAAACTTGATACAGGGCCAGTGTCTTGCCAGTGTCCCCAGACACCTTAGAGTCATGTTTGATGCCTCTCTTTTTCTGATACTCTGTGTCCATGTTCTATGTACTTAACGTGTACATACATGTATACCCAAACAACCTAGCTTTCTGCTTTTGTCAAAGGCTTGTGTATGCTGAGCAAGCATACTACACTGACACCTCTACCCCGCCCCACCCCGCCCCATCCCACCCTACCCATCGTTGTCATTTTTTAGATGAAGTCTCACTATGTTGCTAATATCAAACTTTGGAACTCCTGGGTTCAAGCAATCCTACTGCTGTAGTTTCCTGACTATTTTTTTATTTATTAGATGTAAGTACACTGTAGCTGTCTTCAGACACATCAGAAGAAGGCATCAGATCTCTTTACAGGTGGCTGTGAGCTACCATGTGGTTGTGTTGCTGGGATTTGAACTCAGAACCTCCAGGAAGAGCAGTCAACACTCTTAACCGCTGAGCCATCTCTCCAGCCCCTGTTTTTCTAATTTTATAGAGGGTATTAGCACTGATGCTGGGTAGTTTGGTCTTGTTGCAGTTCCACTCTGCAACAGAAGGAGGCACATGGTCTAAAGGGTAGAAGGCAAAGAGGAACCCAACAAATGATCTAGTCCACTACCTACTGGTTGATGGGTTGAAAACTTGGAAGGAGAGGAAGATACAAATGGAATCTTGGGAGATGCTTACTAACACTCCTCTATTTTCAAACATGGGGAGTTGGGAGTGATAGAGGGGGACCAGTGAGGGAGAGGAAAAGGATTTACTTTGTAGGGTGGTTCCATTAACTCCCCGAGCCCAGATTACTTTTTATTAGATTTTTAAAATTAGATTTTATGTATGTATGTATGTGTGTGTGTGTGCACGCACGTGGAGCTTAGAGGAGAGTCAGTTCTTTGGAACACCCAGTTCATCAGGCTTGGATGCAGGTGCCTTTACCCACTGAGCCACCTTGCCAGGACCCTGAGCCAGAATTCTTAACCTATAAAATAGCAATAACAGTATCACCTATCTCTGAGTCACTATAACTATCAAATAATGTTTATTTATTTATTTATTTTGGTTTTTCGAAACAGGGTTTCTCTGTATAGTCCTGGCTGTCCTGGAACTCACTTTGTAGACCAGGCTGGCCTCGAACTCAGAAATCCACCTGCCTCTACCTCCCAAGTGCTGGGATTAAAGGCATGCGCCACCATGCCCGGCTCTGATGTTTATTTATATTTTTTTTTTTGGTTTAAAATTTGTTATTAAATACTCGTGGCTTGTTTTGAGACAAAGTTTAGAATGCCATTTTTAATGAAGGATAACCTTGAGTTTCTGATCCTTCTGGTTTATGAGATGCTGGGGTGTTCTGTGAGATACTTTTCCTGGGAAAACATAGCACACACATTTCCATTCCCCTCAGAAAGGGAACCTATCAAAAACTAAGTAACATCTGCACTGTGCTGGAAGGTTTTATGTCACCTTGACTCAGAGTCATCAAGAGGAGGGAGCTTCATTTGAGAAAAATGCCTCCAGAAGACTGGACTGCAAGCAAGACTGCAGAGCATTTTCTTAATTAGTGATTGATGCCTTCCCCATTGTGTGTGGCATCACCCTGGGCTGATGGTCCTAGATTCTTTAAGAAAGCAAGTTGAGCAAGCCAGTGAATAGCACTCTCCATGGCCTCCGAGTCAGCTCCTGCCTCCAGGTTCATGCCCTATTTGTGTTCCTGTCCTGACATTCTTTAACATAACCATGAGTCAGATAAACCCTTTTCTCACCAAGCTGCTTTTATTTACAGTGTCTCATCACAGCAATGGGAACCTTGACTAAGAAAGACAAGCACCAAAAGTCCAATTTGCTGAACCAATGAGTTGTACTGGAGCAGGAATATGGGAGAGGGGTTACTTACCAGGAATAGAAATGACTCAAAAGCAGCTGCTTTGCCAGGCGGTGATGGCTCACACCTTTAATCCCTGGAGGCATAGGCAGGTGGATCTTTGTGAGGCCAACCTGGTCTGCAGAGTGAGTTCCAGGACAGTTGGAGCTAGACATTAAAAACCCTGTCTCAAAAAACCAAAAGAAGCAAAACAAAACCCTCACAACCCAAGAGGGCTTCATTCCCCGCCCCGTGCTCAGCACACTATGCAGACAGCCCAACAGGTCTTCTCTCAGCAGCTCTGCAGGTCAGTCTCCTTCTTAGGCAGCCTTTTACTGCTTTTCCATAAAGCTGGGGAGGGGCCTTCAACAGCCAACCTTGCAACATTCTGCTTTCTCAGATATGTGATGTTTGTCCACCTGAATCTCGTGAGCCTCTCCCTGCCTCCTGGAGGGAATATTTCAGTTAGGGGGAAACTTCAACCTAGCGACAGATCCCAGGGCCTCATGTATGCTAGTCTGACACTTTGCCAAAGCAGCTACATTCCCAG
The DNA here is from genome assembly GCF_900095145.1 of Mus pahari. Classification (NCBI taxonomy): domain Eukaryota; kingdom Metazoa; phylum Chordata; class Mammalia; order Rodentia; family Muridae; genus Mus; species Mus pahari. The sequence goes on along the minus strand of NC_034602.1, from coordinate 95,810,818 downwards.
CCTCCCTTTAAAGCAACCCCTCCCCCACTTTAAAGACAAAGATTCACAGTCTTTGGAGGGACTTTGGCCA
>NC_034602.1:95761631-95810498 GCF_900095145.1 Mus pahari | reverse complement strand
TGTGTGTGTGTGTGTGTGTGTGTGTGTGTGTGTTTTCCAGTTTCGAGACAGGGTTTCTCCAGGGCCTAGCCTTCTAGCTGCCATACAGCCGAATCTAGGACTAGAATGTTTTCAGCTTCGGAGACTTGCTGCTGAATAAGCCCACCTTTTCTAGTTCTTTCTGAGCTCTGGCTGGCTAGTTCAACTCAAAACTCAACCCAGGTGTTCTTCAAAACTCCTCTTCAAGCTGACTGATTTAAAATCTGGCTTTTCTCTCCACCTGATTTTTATTCTGCTTAGCTTAGTACTGACTCTAGCAATCTGTTCTAGTCTTTTTGCTCCTTCTCATTCTCTGGCTCGCTCTGTCTTCTGTTGTGTCTTGTATTGTATTTATGCCCAGGTTCTGCCTCCCAGCCCCATGCTCCCAGAAATAAGACTCAGCCTCAAATTATATTTACAAATACCTTGACCATATAGCTTGGCTCTACTCTGACTAGATCACAACCAAAGATAACTTGTTCATGTTAAGCTACATTTTGCCACGTGGCTGGTCACCTGTGCTCAGATACCACGAGTCTGTGTCCTCACATCTTTTACAGCTTTCTCCCCGAGTTCTTTCTCCTCTGGATGTCCCACCTCTACTTCCTGCCTAAGCCATAGGCCATGANCTTTTTAATTGTCCTGTGAAGCAATACATACAATGCAAACGATGATCTCTCTGCAGTTTATGCTGCCCTCTCTGAAGGGGCCTCTTTTTCCTCTCCTCCTGAGAGTTGGGCATCTCTTAGTCTGTCAAATCTTTCTCTGATTCATCACTTTGCCTGCCACTCAGACATCACTTTCAAACATGGTGCTTCGTTCTATAAACTAACTTTACCTTCACTGTTTGGGATTAAAAGTGTGTGCTAAGGGCATGTCTGTATTCCACCCAGAGGGATTAAAGGGTATGCGCCAAGGCTAAGCCACACAACTACAAATAGCTTTTTTCAGTAACACAATCCTGAGGTTCACAATGTGATCAAATATCCTGCAACCGTTTAGACCAACTGAGGCACCTGAAAAGGACAGTCACTAACTTGCTGAGCTGCCTGTGGGCTGTGTAATGTGTGCTCCAAGTAGTCAGCTGTTGTGAGCTGTCACCCATGCTGAGGTGGGCTTTGGTGTTGCAGATGTCTTTGAGTCATTTCCCAAACACTGGTTCACTGTTTTCACTTTGGTGGTATCTGTTTTTTGATCTGTCATGGGCTCCCTATCTGTGCTGAGTCCCCTAGGTAAAATTTTGTCACACACCACGAAGGAGCCAGGATAGTGTGTCAAACCCCCTGAAATTGGAGGTAGGGATCGTAGGACTTTTATTCTGGTCTTTCAACTGCTCTTTGCTGTTTTATTTTGGACCTACCCTAGATAGCCTTTGCTTCTACCACTTCATGGTGACAGCTGTCATCATGGTACGTACCATGGACAGTAATGTTCCTGAAACCCATTTCTTTTGACTTATAATTAGAAATCAACTCAGTGCTTCTTAATTATTTTTCTTTCTGTGGTACTTGGGACTGACTCCAGGCCCTCAAAAATGCCAGGCAAGAGTTATGCTCAACCCCTTTTTTCTTTTGCCTGAACATTTATCAATTTGATAAACAAATACTAAAAATGAGTATAAAAAGAAATGCAATGGAAAAGTATTTTCTAATATACTGTGGTGGTTTAAATAGATATGACTCCCACAGACTCAAACATTAGAATACTTGGCCCACAGTGGCGTGGCACCATTAGGAGGCATGGCCTTGTTGAAGGAAGCACATCACTGTATAGGCTGGCTTTGAGGTCTCCTATGCTCAAGCTCTGCCTAGTGTGGAATCCAGTCCTCTTCTGCTACCTTCAATCAAGACATAGAACTCTCAGCTCCTTCTCCAGCACCATGTCTGCCTGCATGCTGCCATGCTTCCTGCCATGATAATAATAGACTAAACCTCTGAAACTGTAAGCCAGCCTCAATTAACTGTTGACCTTTATAAGAGTTGTCTTGGTTATGGTGTCTCTTCACAGCAATGGAAACCCTAAGACATGTATATACCTTTTCAGACTTTTGTTGTGTTGTTTGTTGTTGAACTCAGTATCTCATGCATGCTAGCCAAGTGTTACCAAGTGTTTCCACTGGCAGACACTTTTCAGAAGTTTCCTTAATGGTTTGTTTGAGAGAGAGAGAGAGAGAGAGAGAGAGAGAGAGAGAGAGAGAGAACTTTCTATGTTATCTAGGCTAGCCTAGAGTTCCTGGACTCAAATGAGCCTTCTATTTCATCCATGAAGGTACTTTGGAAAGAGTACAGATACGCTCTGCCACACATGGTGTCTTAGTTAGGGTTTTACTGCTGTGAACAGACACCATGACCAATGCAAGTCTTATAAGGACAACATTTAATTGGGACTGGTTTACAGGTTCAGAGGTTCAGCCCAATATCATCAAGGTGAGAACATGGTAGCATCCAGGCAGGCATGGAACAGGAGGAGCTGAGAGTTCTACATCTTCATCTGAAGGCTGCTAGGAGAAGACTGACTTCCAGGGAGCTAGGATGAGGGTCTTAAAGACCACACACACAGTGACACACCTATTCCAACAAGGCCACACTTCCAAATAGTGCCACTCCCAGGGCCAAGCATATTAAAACCATGACGACAAGGGTCTCATATCAGATATCCTTTGTATCAGATATTTACATTAAGATTCAGAATTATAGTTATAAAGTAGCAAAAGAAACAATTTTACCATTGGGAGGGGTGTCTTAGGGTTTCTATTCCTGTACAAACATCATGACCAAGAAGCAAGTTGGGGAGGAAAGGGTTTATTCAGCTTACACTTCCACATTGCTGTTCATCACCAAAGGATGTCAGGAGTGGAACTCAAGCAGGTCAGGAAGCAGGAACTGATGCAGAGGCCATGGAGGGATGTTCCTTACTGGCTTGCTTCCCCTGTCATGCTCAGTTTGCTTGCTTATGGAACTCAAGACTACCAGACCAGGGATGGCACCACCCACAATGGGCTGGACCCTCTCACCCTTGATCACTAATTGAGAAAATGCCTTACAGCTGGATCTCATGGAGGCATTTCCTCACCTGAAGTTCCTTCCTCTGTGATAACTCCAGCTTGTGTCAAGTTGACACAAAACCAGCCAGTACAGGGGGTGTTGTCACCAAAACATGATGAACTATATTAAAGGGTCGCATCATTAGGAAAGTTGAGAACCACTGCCATAAGAACAACAGGAGGCCCTATGACCCAAGGGTCCTGGTTATTTAATCTTTAGTCTCTGGGATTTTCTTTGAAGTAGAATTTATAAAAATCAATAAATGTTTTAGTTCAAGAACTTGCATGTTTTGGGTATGAAATATTTTCTACAAAAAGAATATTTATCTGTAATAAAAGTTAATGTAACAAAGGCCTTGCATCTAGAACTGATCTAGTCTCTCAGTGTGATGAACATTGTGGTAACTACCTGAGGAACATCACTGTACTGACCTAACTAACACTACTGTACCTACCTGGGCCATTCTTTTTCAACTTGTTTTGCTTCCCTGGGGCCAAGAACACAGGTATTTTCCTGTGCTTTTTTCTTCCTTCCTTCCTTCCTTCCTTCCTTCCTTCCTTCCTTCCTTCCTTCTTTCCTTCCTTCCTTCCTTTTCTTCCTGTTTTTTGTTTGCTTTCTTTCTTTTTTGAGCTAGAGCCTCATGTAGTACAGGTTGGTTTGAAACTCACTGTGTAGCACAGGCTGGCCTTGGTATCCTGATTTTCCTGCCTCTACCTCCTAAGTGCTGAGATTATGAACATGTGCCACCATGCATGGTCCGTATCCCCTTTAATAGTCTGTTTGGGTGTGTGTATTTCCTAAAGTATTACTTAGTTCTTTCTTAAAAGTCCTAAAAACTGTCTCCTAGCTTAAAAAAAAAAGGTGTAGTCTGTTCTAGTTTGCTTTCTGATGCTGTTATAAAACAATGACTGAACATATCAATGAAATAAAAGTAAAGGTTTTATTTCAGCTTTCAGCTTGTTACAGTCTATCATTGAAAGCAGCCAAGGCAGAGCTCCAGGCAATAACTGAAGTAGAGACCACAGATGAACCATCCTTACTAGCTTGATCAGTTATGTTATATATATATATATATATATATATATATATATATATATATATATATATATATCAGGTCTACTTCCTGCATAAATCCTCCTGCATAAATTAGTAATTAAGAAAATGTCACACATGTGCTTATTATTTAGGAATACACACATATACACACAACAATTAATGAAAAAAGGCCATGAATGTTTGTTTGTTTGTTTGAGACAGGGTTTCTCTGTGTAGCTCTGGGTGTCCTGGAACTCTATCTGTAGTTGAGGCTGGCCTCGAATTTTGAGAGATCACTTGCCTCTGCCCCAAGTGGGATTAAAGGCATGTATCACCAACACCGGTTGAGGCCATGAATTTGAAAAGGAGGGGTATTCAGGGTCTACAGGAGGGTCTGAAGGGAGGTAAGGGAGAAATGATATAATTATATCAAAGCATAATATAATTATATTATAGCAAAGCATGTGTATGGTAACCATCAAGGACAGGAATCACCTAAACAGCCTGAATGAAAGAATTAAGTGAGGTAATTTTTTTTTTAAAAAGTACATAAATGAAGAAGAGGAAGAAAAGAAAATGCCTCACAGCCATGCATACAGGCCATAGAGGTACTTACTCCCACTTCTCAGGTTTGTCTAGCTTTGTTGACAAAATTGACCAGCACAAAGATCTCACTGGGTTGTTCCTGCTGCTCTGACTCCTGGGTTCTGCTGACTCTTCAGCTGTAGCCCATAGAATACACCAGGAAGACACTTGAGTCCTCATCACTGTTCAGTTCTCAGATCTTGAGACCCTTTCTGTAGATAGCTTGGCAATTCACTCTTTATTTCTTTTTTTTGGGGGGGGGGCGGAGGAGTGGGGGTGGTTCTCTGTGTAGCCCTGGCTGTTCTGGAATTCACTCTGTAGACCAGGCTGGCCTCCAACTCAGAAATACACCTGCCTCTGCCTCCCAAGTGCACTACCACTTCCCGGCCACTCTTCTTTTAATGTTTCTTTATGCTGTTGATTGGAACAATTGCTTGTTTCCACTGTGTTAAGGAAACACTTGTAGTTTGCTGTCAAAGTACTTACATTGTTGCTGCTGTGAAAGTTCTTGAACCTGTCTCCTAAAACACAGAAAAGAATTTATACAAATTGTTTTGATGAAGTTTCCACTACAACCCAAGTGACAGCTACATTTTGGTCAATTATTTCATGATATCAGCAGCTAGTAATCTTACACTTCCATGCTATAAAGTTACTACTAAAAACAGTAACTATTTAGTTTACTTTCTAGGTCAAGATGTGTAGAGACTGAATTGGTAGCCTCCCATGTGTTGTGGTTTGATGCTCAGATTCTGTTTTCTCTCTGACTTTGTATATTAACAATTTTTGTTGTTGTTGTTTTGTTTTATGGTTTTCTGAGACAGGGTTTCTCTGTGTAGCCTTGGCTGTCCTGGAACTTGCTCTGTAGACCAGGCTGGCCTCGAACTCAGAAATCTGCCTGCCTCTGCCTCCCAAGTGCTGGGATTATAGGCATGCGCCACCACTGTCTGGCATTAACAATGTTTTTTTGTTTTTTGTTTTTTGTTTTTTTAAAGATTCATTTATTTATGTAAGTACACTGTAGCTGTCTTCAGACACTCCAGAAGAGGGAGTCAGATCTTGTTATGGATGGTTATGAGCCACCATGTGGTTGCTGGGATTTGAACTCTGGACCTTTGGAAGAGCAGTCGGGTGCTCTTACCCACTGAGCCATCTCACCAGCCCAACAATGTTTTTGATTGTGCTCATCAAACACTTGTGTCCTTGGTGTTCCTTGATTACATTGCTTACATTTGTGCTGTTCTTTCTGCCTGTAATGTTCTTTATTCTGTGTGTGTCTGTGTAAATGAATGCCGTGTGTGTGTGTGTGTGTGTGTGTGTGTGTGTGTGTGTGTGTGTGTGTGTGGTGTGTGTGTGCGCGCGCGCACGCGCACGAGGATGTCAGAGTTCCTGCAACTTCAGTTGCCATCAGCTTTCAGCTGCTTGATGTATATGCTGGAAACCAAACCTGAATCCTCTGAAAGAGCAGCAAGTACATAACTGCTGAGCTGTCTTTCCAGGTCCTCCTTTTTTTTTTTTTTTTCCCTGCTGGGGAGCAACCCTAAGACCTCACACATGTTAAGCAGGTGCTAATCATTTAGCTACATAATGACTACCTTTTTTGCTGTGGTGGGAAAATAACCATACCTGGAAGTTTACCATTTTAACTGTCTTGAGTTAGAATCCAGTGGCACCTACTGCATCCGTTTTTTTACAGAACTCTCCTGACCACCTAGCTCCACTTTTATCATCACACCGACCAGAAGCTACACCTTGAATCAATGACTCTGTACTCCATACTCTCCTCCTCTGGAAGATACACGCCAGTATCTTCCAGTCTACTTTCTGTGTCTATGAGCTTAACTACTCTAGCTACCTCATGTGAGATCATGTGACGTTTGTCCTTCTGAAACAGGGGACAAAAGGCAAACTCTGGGCTCTTAACCTGTTACAAATTAAAAGCACAATGTGTATTTTCCTCTGCCTGCTTTCTGGGAGCTTGTAGTAAAACACAGCTTAAGTCACAGATCTGAATGTTTACTGACTGAGCCCCTTATAACCAAACCTAGCTAAAGCCCACATNAGCTATCTAGCTTCACTGGCTCTCGGTGAATGTAGGTAGGCTCTGAGAAGCCATACATGTTCCTGCAAGTTGTTCTCTGACCTCCACATGCACACTGTGGCATGTGTGTGCTCCTCTTTACACACAGATCCACACAAAAATAAATCATTGCCAGTTGCTTGTTTGTGCATTTATGATTGAGTTTGGGAAATTATTTTTATTTACTTATTTATTTATTTGTGTATATGTGTGTGTGTTTGAGACAGGGTTTCTCTGTGTAGCTTATGTCTTAGAACTCAATCCATAAGCCGGGCATGGTGATGCACGCTTTTAATCCCAGCACTTGGGAGGCAGAGGCAGACAGATTTCTGAGTTCGAGGCTGGCCTGATCTACAGAGTGAGTTCCAGGACAGCCAGAGCTACACAGAAAAACCCTGTTTCGGAAAACCAAAAAAAAAAAAAAAAAAGATCAGGCTGTCCTCGAACTTACAGAGAGATTTGATTGCCTCTGCCTCATAAGTGCAGGTATTAAAGGCATGCACCATTACCACCTGCACAAACATATTTTTTGTTTGTTTCTTGAGACAGGGTTTCTTTGTCTAGCCCTGGCTGTCCTAAAAGTTGCTTTTTAAAACTAGGGTGGCCTCGAACTCAGAGATCTGTCTGCCTCTGCCTCTAGAGTGCTGGGATTAAAGGCATGCGCCACCACTGTGCACTGTACAAACATTATTTTCTTACCAAATATAGGACTTGCAAATATTTTATCCCATTCCATTGGTTGTCTTTTTATTTTCTTGATATCGTCCTGGCTTTGTTGCTCACAAATTGTCCTCTGACAAATCATCTCCAATTAATTTTCTCCTATGCTTTCTTTTATTTTCTTTCTTCCTTTTTTTTTTTTTTTTTTTTGGAGACAGGGTTTCTCTGTATAGCCCTGGCTGTCCTGGAACTCACTTTGTAGACCAGGCTGGCCTCGAACTCAGAAATCCGCCTGCCTCTGCCTCTCGAGTGCTGGGATTAAAGGCATGCACCACCACTGCCCAGCTCTCCTATGCTTTCTATTTGACACTTTTTAAAAATTATTTATTTATTTTTATGAGAACACTGTAGCTGTCTTCAGACACACCAGAAGAATGTACAACGGATCTCATTACAGATGGTTGTGAGCTACCATGTGGTTGCTAGGAATTGAACTGGACCTCTGGAGGAGCAGTCAGTGCTCTTAACCACTGAGCCATCTCTCCAGCACCCTTGACACTTCTTAAAAATATATGTTACGGGGACTGGTGAGATGGCTCAGTGGATAAGAGCAACCAACTGCTCTTCCAAAGGTGCAGAGTTCAAATCCTAGCAACCACATGGTAGCTCACAACCATCCTTAACAAGATCTTCTGGAGTGTCTGAAGACAGCTACAGTATACTTACTTATAATAAATAAATAAATAAGTCTAATATATATATATATATATATATATATATATATATATGTTACAAATACCTGAATGAGTTTAAGGGGATAGGTTTATTTCATCTCGTGACTGCATTCCATGGTTATCTGGGGCTGTTGGGAGAGCACGGTGGAGCAGAGAGCAAGAGACAGGAAAGGGTTGAGATGCCCCAGTAACCTACTTCTCTCAGCTAGGTCCACTTCCCAATCCTGTTATCATACTATGAATCCACCCAGGGATTAAGCCCTCGATTGAGTCAGAGTTATCATGAGTAACCTCTCAGTAATCTGGTTCCCCATCTAGGGACCATGCCTTAAACACATGAACTTCTTTGGAGGATATTTCTTATTCAAACCACAACATTTTCTCATAAAAGTCCTATCATTTTGGCTCTTAATTCTAAATCCTTAATCCATCTTGTGTTAGTTTTTGTATATATGTAAAGTAATGAACAGTCCAACTCTATTCTTTCATATATATTTAGTTTTTTAACCATGTTTTTCTTTTCAAAGATTTATTTATTTATTTTATGTATGAGTACACCATTGCTCTCTTTAGACACACCAGAAGAGAGCATTGGATCCCATGGTGGTTGTGAGCCACCATGTGGTTGCTGGGAATTGAACTCAGGACTTCTGGAAGAGCAGTCAGTACTCTTAACCGCTGAGCCATCTCTCTAGCCCCTCTAACCATTTGTCTATTGTCTCTTTTTCTCCAACTAGAACTTAAGCTCCAGCAAATCAAGAGTTAAACTATTTCTGTCACTGCCATATCAGGATCAATTATCTTGCTATTTATAGTAACAAGTCACCTTGACATTTAATGTGTCAAACAACAAGGAATACATACTTTCCTTTAAGGTTTCTAAGTGTCAGGAACTCTGTATCAGTTCTCTGATTACGTCTTCCTCTCCAGATGTGGTCAGTTTGGGGCCAGAACTGGAGTCCCTGAAGCATGGGTGGGTTAAAGCTGAGAGAAGTAGGTCACTTCTAAGGTGGATCATTGACACAGCCGCCAAGTTGGTTCTGATTGGTGTTTTAGATTTATTTATTTTTTTATTTTTTATGTGTAGGGATGTTTTGCTTGCACACCTGTCTGTGCATCACATGTGTGTGTGCTCAGGAAGTCGTAAGAAGGAGTAGAGTAGGATCTCTTGGAACTGGAGTTACTGTTAGTTGTGAGCCATCACGCACGGGTTGGAGAATTGAATCAGACTCTCTGCAAGAAAATCAAGGGCTCCAAACCGTTCAGCCATCTCTCCAAGCCGGATTCCGAATGTAATAAAATACGTTCATCTTTTGTTCAGGTGGGGCACACGTGCCACAGTGCGCACATGAGAGGGTCACCTGTGGGAGCCAGAGAGGACTGGAGTCATCAGGCTTCCCCGGCATGGCCTTTACCTGCTGAGCCATCCCGCAGGCCTGATTGTGAGTTTTGGTGGGGTATCTGTGTGTTCTTTCCTCACAGAGCAGGTGAACCTAAAAAGAACAAGATGAAAAGTGCGGTGACAAAGGTCAGAAGTCACATTGTGGCATGTCCGATATGTTCTATTTGTCTGTGGTAAAGATCAGCTTTTATTCCGTGTGAGAGACACGAATAGCAGACAACAAGGACCACAAAAGGCTGGATTTGTTGCTGTCTGTCATATGTATCTGATCCCAATAGCTAGAGAAATGCCTAGTGCGATCTATTAAAAATATCTCATGGGATCTGGGGAAGTAGCTTATCTCACGAAATGCTTGCCCAGCATGGATGACATCCTGGGCTTGATCCCCAGCACTGCATGAATTGCGCATGGTAACCCAGACCCATGATTCTAGCATTCAAGACCCAGAGACTGGAGGATCAGAAGTTTAACATCATCATTAGCTACATAATGAGTTAAGGCCAGCCTAAGCTACCTGAGACTGAGTCTCAAAAACTAGCCAAAAACTAACCAATCAACTAAAAACAACAGCAATGGCAACAACAACCCACAGTTAGACTGTTCTAAAACAAAAATGACAACAAAAAATTTTTTAATTAAAAAAGAAAAAAAGCCCGGTGGTGGTGGTGCAAACCTTTTTTTTTTTTTTTTTTTTAAAGATTTATTTATTTATTTATTATATGTAAGTACACTGTAGCTGTCTTCAGACACTCCAGAAGAGGGCGCCAGATCTCGTTACGGGTGGTTGTGAGCCACCATGTGGTTGCTGGGATTTGAACTCAGGACCTTCTGGAAGAGCAGTCGGGTGCTCTTACCTGCTGAGCCATCTCACCAGCCCGGTGCAAACCTTTAATCCTCTGGGAGACAGAGGCAGGTAGATCTCTGTGGTCTATAGAGTGAGTTCCAGAACAGCCAATGCTACACAGAGAAACTCTGTCTCAAACAAAAAAAATTAAAAGAAAAAAAGGATGGGTTAATGCATCATTCAAAGGTTGTTGGGAAGTTTATGGCTTTGAACAAAGAGAAAAGCAATTTTTTGAGAGGCAGAACCGGCTGGAAACAGGAATCCTTGTGCTGTTTTCTGGCTGGGTTCACTTTTCTGAGAAAAGCTAGGGTCTCCTCATTCACATCCTTAGCATCTCCTAAGGTGAGAACAGGGTATTTTACTTTTCTTGCTGTGGTTTGCAAGCTTTCAAGGCAAGATTCTCCCAACCAGCATGGCCAAGGAGCTCAGGTTCCATGAGGAAACCACACCTGTGATAAGCACCCAGGAGGGACGCAGACAGTGAAACAGTACAACTCTCTCCTCCAGGTGAGGTATCCCTTCTGTATTTCGCCACCACATTGCATCTCCATATTAGGGAACATACACACACACTGTTATCCATTTATTCTTACATTCATCTTTTAAAAGTATTTATTGATTGTATGAGATGAGTGTTTTGCCTGAGTGTATGTCTATTATGTGAGTGCAAGAACCTGTGGAGGCCAGAAGAGGGCTTCAGAGACCCAAACACGCGATGGGAAAGGAACCTAGGTCATTTTAACCACCAAGCCATCTTTCCAGCCCCTTACATTTATTTGTCTTTAATCACATTATATTTTCTTATATTAGATTGTAAACATAGGTACTGCATTTTTATAACTCCAAATTTCACAGGCTTCATCGTCAAGGGAGATCTAAACTTGCATTTGTGTTTTCTTTTACTGTCAATTGTCACTATGGGTCAGCCACAGTTTTCAACTTAGAAAAATTATTTATTTTATGTATATGAGTTATTTTGTCTGCATGTATGTCTGTGCAGCCTGTGAATGCCTGTGGCAAAAGAAGGCCAGAAAGGCTGGGGGGTGGGGGGTGGGGGTGGGGGTGGGGGTGGATCCTCTGGGTCTGAAGTTACAGTAGCCACAGTTTCCATGTGGCTTAGAATTGAACCTAAGTCCTCTCGAAAGAGCAACCAGTGCTTTTAACTGCTGAGCCATTCATTATTCTATCACAACCCCTTAAGTGGGTCTAGTAATGTCCATTTTGTATGAGTGCTTGTAATATTATTATCATCCAGCTGAAAATGTGACTTACTGACCTTCCTTTTAGGAAAGTGTTTGGCACAGTTGAACAGCATATTCATACATGCATACATGCATATATGCACACATGCACACATTGCACACATGTATACATACCTCCATCTCCAACAAGGGACTTAAAGGTAGCTAAAACATCAGAACTTCCCTCCTCACACACACAGAACTTCTCAGGCATCTTTAACACTACGACCCTATCCCAGTTAACTGTTTATGTCTTGTGTCTTTTCAGGAGAGGTCACATGGGCATGTGAGGATGGTGAGCCTCTCAAACCTCCTTCTGTGAGGGAATGTTAATAGGAATGTTAGTCATGTGACAGTTGTGTGCCTGTCATTAGTTACAGCTATTCTGCTTTTAGATAACCTCTATGGTATCTTTTCAAGTAACAGAGTAAATAAATAAATAAATAAAGACTTCCTTGGCATTTACCTGAAAATGGAGATAGCCTTGGGGTTAAAGATAAGGTTACAGGGCTAGAAAGATGGCTCACAGGTTAAGAACACCTGATGCTTTTGCAGAAGCCTTGAATTTGGTTCCTAGTACCTACAGTCGGCAACTTACAACTGCCTGTATCATAGACCAAGGGGATCTGAAGCCTCAGCCTTTACAAGCACCGACATTCATATGCTCATACAGATAATTTTTTTAAAAAGATTCTTTTATTAAATGTAAGTACACTGTAGCTGTCTTCAGACACTCCAGAAGAGGGAGTCAGATCTCATTATAGATGGTTGTGAGCCACCATGTGACTGCTGGGAATTGTACTCGGAACCTTCGGAAGAGTAGTCAGTGCTCTTAACCACTGAGCCATCTCTTTAGCCCCCGAATGCAGATAATTTTAAAAAAGATTTAGGTGATAGATTAAAAAATGCTACTGGGTATGGTAGTACAGACTCATCTGTGACCCCAGGCAAGGATATCAGGAGTTCAAGGCCAGCCTCAGCTACATAGAAAGGTCAAGCCTACCTTGAAATCTGTCCCCCAAAACAAACTAAAGAAAAGAGAGAAAGAGAAGAAAAAATGATTTTATAGTGCTCAATGCATGGTAAGCGCCTTAAAAATAAGCCACCATCAACAAGGCAAGTCTTCAAAGCCAACACATTGGATTTCTTTCAAGAAGATGGAGCTCTATTGAGAGCTTTCCTCCACAAGGTCTACCAGTTGGTTCCACGTTATAGCAAAGTCTCTACTGATTGTCTCTGAGTAACACTTTAGGGGAGTATGGTGGGGTAGGGTGGGGATGGGGGTGAGGGAGAGAGAGCCAGAGCCAGAGAGAGACAGATACCCAGTTAATAATTTGTCTGAGGTTAAAGTCCAAGCTGACGGTATCAAATTAGACAAGCCTCTAGGCAGAGCCTCAAATTGGCTTCTCAGTCAAGATCATTCTGTCAGAAGTCAAAGAAGGAGGGAGAGAGGGAGAGAGGGAGGAAGGGAAAGAAACCAACATCTGTTAGTATGTCTGGATATTCAAAAGGCTTTGCTTTTAGTTTTCCTAATCCCCTCCCCCCAAACTCCCAGCCTCCCTTAAAGTTACTAACAGAACTACTGGCTGGAACTGAAAGGGTGTTGAATGGGTGGAGCCCAGAGGCCGCATGGATATAAACACTCCCTGTGAGTCAGCTGTAAATTCAATTCAAATCCCCAGCCTCCTAGTCTCCTCTTCTCATCATGGTTACCACCAAGATGACTGCTGCCTTTAGAAACCCAAATAGGAGACAGGTAAATGTCTGAAAATGCAGTTTGATTTTTTTTTTTTTTTCTTTTCTATAGTGCTGATAAAGATGCAATTATTGCAGTAGGGAATTTTAACTTTTACTGAATTAGGATTTGTGTACCTTGCTTCATCTTTAAAGCACAGCAGTTGTTTGTGAATATGTCTTTGGTTTTATTTTAAGAATATTATCTCATTGTACTGTGGCCATTCATGTGAGCAGCCCGGAGTTATATAAAGTGGTAGGTTTATTTCCACACCTTCAAGAGGAGTGTTTTAATAATTAGCTTTTGTACTTCAATAGTTTCTTTCCCTTCTGTTATTGGCTGCTGGGATTTATTTTACTTATTTAACAAATAGAGGCCCACTTTATCTGTCTAGGTTTCTAATTTCTCACTCGGAGGTAAAAAATTAGCCAAGGAATATGATTACCATAATATTTGTTCACAAATTCTAGTCGTTGGCAATGTTGATGGTTGTTTCTTTCCTTAGGTGCCTCCTTGTGTTTAGAAACACAGGCCACTGAAAAATCCAAGTTAATTTTACTGTAAGGTTACCAGGCATGGTGGGTTCTGACTGGGAAATGGAGGCAGGGGATTAGTTCATTAAGGTTATACCAGCTCCATAGCAAGTTTGGGGCCAGTCTGGGTTACATATGTTTCTACTTGAAAACGCTATAAAGCAACAATGGGTTTTGTTTGGGTGGAAACAAGGAAAGAGATAATTTACACTGAAGAAATTCTGTCCCTGGCTTGATGGATAAAGACCATTTCATGTGAAGTAGAAGCATATCTCTCAACACATCTGTCACGGTGGGCAGACTTAACTTTTTGCTTTTCAGGCTCCTTATTTTGTGTATAGTGTGTCTGTGAATGTCTAAATGCAGGTGCAGGAGTGTCACAGTGCACACGTGGGGGCCAGAGGACAGCTTTGGTCTCCTTCCTCACCCAGCCAGATCCCTTCTTATTTTGCTGTGCACTCCAGCCTGGCTGATGGGATGGGTGAGCCTTCCAGCTGATCCTGGCTCTGCAGAAGTGGAGGGATTGCATATCCTGCTATTTCTGTCTTTTTATGTGGGTCCCAGGGACAGAATGCATGCGGCCAGGCTTGTACCGTTAGTGCTTTTATCCACTGAACCGTCTCTCTGGCTAGATTCTCAGCTTCAGTTGGCCGATGAAGAAACAGCTGTACAAGATTAGCTTCCAAACAACTAGCAGGTGGTGGAATCAGGATTTTTTTTTTCCTTAGTTCAGAGTGTTTTTAATATTTGCACTTTTACCTTGTGACTTTGGAAAACAGCAATTACAGTAACTACCACCTGCTGGGTGTTTATATGCTTTGCATATATGTTCCACTTAATTATCAGTTTAGTGCTTAAATAGATATTACTGTTTTATGGATGAGAAGATTGAGATATGAGGAGGTTAAGTATACTTTTGCCAAGTACACTTAAAATTTTAGATTACAGCCTACAGTCATGTGCTGTATGGAATGTGGAAGTTATGAGTTCTCAGAAAATTTGATAGTTTAGGTGAAATGACTAATTCTAGTTGCGTCAACCTTTATCTTGCTTTAAAACAGCTAGTTAAGAAAACCAAGAAATAAACAGACTTCTTTTATCAGGCAGTGTCCTGTGATGTCCTGTTTTGCGGTACAATTTCAAAAGTTGTTATTTGGTTTGACAGAGTGTAAAGGTAGAAATAAGGTGGTGGATGGGCTATATCTCACCAAACAAGGTTCTTAACCCTCAAATGTGAAGACTGGTGTGCAGGTTCTTAGAACTGGTGGCTTGCCTATAATGCCAGGTCCCAGAAAGCCCAGACGGAGGATGCTGGGAGCAAGCCAGAGGAGCTGCATCAGAGAGTCCTGGGTTCAATTAATTAGGAAGAGGGTGGTTGAGGGGGCCTCCCAGTAATCAGTCTCAGGCCTCCATGTGCATCCACACACATGCACACTCACATGTGATCAGGCATATATACAGGCACACAGACCATATGGACAGACACATGCAAATACAATTTCTGAAGTCTGTAGTTACAACTCATCTATACATTCATAGCCGTCTAGTCGTTACCTCCACAAGAAATGGCAAGCATATGCTCTGTGAGGCAATGTTGTTTCCTAAGGCGATGCTCCTGTCTTACAGTCGGTGGATACGGTGAAGGAAAAGTCCTGAGCGTGAAGCCATTTTTAGAGCCCCGGTAAGTGGAGAGGCCCCAGTTTTTGTGCCCGAGTATCTTAGATTCCTATTGTGGTAAGTAAAATGCCTAATGAGGTGTGATGTAACTGTTTCAGTGTGAGCCTTCATTTTTTTTCCAAAACAAAAAAGTTTCAACCATTATCCGGAACCCTCGGTGGAGTACTGTGTTCTTCCTCCTGGGACAGTGCCACCAGTATAACTTCCCACAGATGGCAATGTTCTGTCTGTGGTCTCCTGGCCACAGGTGCTGTTACTGAACTTGGAACGTGTGAGTATGACTGAGAAGTTGAAGCTGTTGAGATGTAAGCACGTGTGGCTAGTGGCTTTCATGCCCCTTGAATTAGCCAGTGTAATCCTAGAATAGAAATAAGTGTAGTTCTTGTTTAAGCTAAAATTCTCAGGGTGAAGGTGGCTGATGGTCTGATGAGTTCAGCCTCTGTATCTGGGGTGACTTGACTTTTCTTCCTTCCTTCTTTCCTTCCTTCCTTCCTTCCTTCCTTCCTTCCTTCCTTCCTTCCTTCCTTCCTCTCTCTTTTGGTCTTTTTCAAGACAGGGTTTCTCTGAGTAGCCCTGGTTGTCCTGGAACTCACTTTGTAGATCAGGCTGACCTGGAACTCAGAGATCCGCCTGCCTCTGCCTCTCAAGTGCTGGGATTAAAGGCTTGTGCGACCACTGCCTGGTACCTCCCGTGTTTTCTTTTGGGGATCAAAGGGGCTCACGTGACTGGCTTGAACACCTTTGGCAGTCAACGTCATGGTTTTCTGTGACTTAACCTTCAGAAGATTTAGAGGAGCTTCCTGCCTGAGTAGTGACCTAACTCCATGCTAAGGGTCTGCAGGATGGAACGCAGAACTTTGAATTGCTAACTGAATTGACTGTAAATAAAAGTGGGCTGCTGTTCACAGCCACAGGTCCTCTTAGTTTCCGAGGGAGAGTATAGACTAGAGTCTAGACTTTAGAGAGTAAGCAGTTGAGCCTTAGGAGCAGAGATGGTGTCAGAGTAGAATTCACACAGCGGAATATCACTTACGCCAGTGCCCAAGCACTTGTGAGCTCTAGAATTAGCAATTAAAGTGGGGCATTAAAGTGTAAGCTCTTTTACCAAATAAACTGACACTCTTGGGGCAAGTGAGAGAAAGACATTAGTCAGGGATAATGCTGGAGGGCCAGAGCTAATGGCTTCCTCAGGACTATTCTATTATTTTGAGAGCATGTATTTCAAAATAATTCCACTGTCACATGCTGAGCACCACAAGCTGTCCCTCAGCCCTGCCAAGACTGTTTCCACCACATTTAGTTTTGCCTCCTCTGGAATTTTGAATAGATAGAATCATATACTATATACCCTGGTATTGTTTATTTCCAAATTGGTAGTTCATTCACACACTTTCAAATGAAAAGAATACTACTTTAAGCCTTTGGATAGTCATAAAAAGATCATCCTTAGTTACCATACCGTCCACGTTGGGAACAACCAGTGTTCATAGTTCCGTGAGCATCTGTGACTTTCTCTCTGTCCTTCTTCCAGTGTTAATAGCTTCATGAGCATCTGTGGCTTTCTTTCTCTCCATCCTTCTTAATGGGGAGGTTTGAGCACTCTGCAATTAGACATTTCTCAAAGAATCTTCAGACACTAAAGTAATTTGAAATCTATTTTTATAATGATAACTAGTGCTCTTCTTAGGTTCTGACTCTAAATGTCAAAGTGTGACATTTACCTGCGATGTCAGCAACCTTTGCTCCATAGTCGTTTGAGTCAGGCACCTATGAGTCTCAAGTTTCTCAAACGAATGTGAATATATGACTATGAATCAGGTAAAACAAAGCTCCTGGCCTTACGGGGCCAGATGTTAGTGAGAGATTAAAAAATTCCCGAGTCCTATAATTACAATGTCCTGGAAAGTGATTGACAGGACTAACATAGGCGGCATTTCTCATCTGAGGCATTTCTCAGATCCAGAGACTAAGGCCCAAGTAAGAAGGTGAGGCTAGAGAAACTTCTTAGGTATTAGAAGTTTGCAAAAACTCTTGTGAGGGAGGAAAGGGTCGGTGTGGCTGGAGAAAGAAGAGGATGAACATGGTCTGAGCAGAGAGGAGAGCTGCAGAGGTAGGCAAGGTGCCTGACCCCGAAGGGCTTGGTTAGGGTAATTTTTTTTTTTTTCTAAGAGAATGGGACACTGAACAGTGACAAGGTCACATGATACAGTATTTGAACAAAAATTCTTCTTGTGGTGTGAGATTTGGAGAAGGGTAGGAGGGGATGTAGATAAAATAGTAGGTCAGTGTCCTTAGACTCTATTTGTGGGTCAGGGTAATTTTAACTAAGGTGGTTGCTGATGGAGATGAGATTCAAGGAAACTTTAGCAGATAAAAGCAAAGAATTTGCAGATAAATTGGAAAGGTACATTATACATTTTTTCTTTTGCTATGGTAGATACATTAAATTACGATGAAGTTTTTTGTTTGTTTTTTGAGACAGGGTGGTGTTGCCTTGGCTCTCCTGAAACTCTGTAGACCAGGTTGGCCCCGAACTCTGAGATCTGCCTGCTTCTGTCACTCAAGTGCAGGGATCAAAGGCATGCGCCAAGACTGCCTGGTACAATGAAGTTGTTACATTGCCATTAATAACCCGACCTAAGTTATGCAAAAAAAAAAATTGCCTCAGACTATTTTGAAAATTTCAAAGCTGGGTGGAGGACATGGTTTTACTTCCCATTTTTTATATCCTAATCTTGTTGAAAAATAGTCTTTTCTAGAAGTGCTTATGATAGTGGAACTTTTTCTGGACAGGTCTTACAAATCTAAATGTAAAAACCAGTGGTATTAGATTAGTAAACAATTTTGGAGCTTTTCTGACTGCTTGATGGTAATTACTACCCTTTTGGTCACTTTTAAGTGTATAACAAAAATGATTTATATTGCCTTTATTATTTTTTGTTGCCTGCTCTTCCTTTGACAGGACCCAAATTAATAGGTTTTTGTGTGTGTGTGTGTGTGTCCCAAACTAAGTAATTTCCTTCTAAGAATTTCTTGGTTGGTGTTGGATAATTGCCCACCCTCTGCCCTCTGTCGGACTCCGATTAAACCCACGGTTTATTCCAGAGGATTAGTGGAACATCCGTTTTACCACCGCGAGTGCCATTTGATTAATGTTATGTTTTTGGGAGTCGGACTCCGAGCAGCTCTCGCAAAGCTGCGCGTCCGCTGTGCGCGCCCCAGGCCTGGCAGCCGCGCTGCCCCGCGTCTATGCTCGCCCGGGGGCTCCGAGGGGGCGTATTTTGTGCTGTCCTGTCTGGCCAGGGGCGGCTCGAGCGACTGGGAAGTCAGCAGTTTGCAGGGCTGAGGGCTGGGCGCTTGGGAAGAGGGGCGGAGGACTGAGAGGGATCTCCCCGCCTCCGTTCCCCTCGGTCCAATCCCTTCGGCTTCTGCTTCGGCTTCGCCAGCGCGGCCCGGGCCCTAACCTGCTCGAACCCATTATGCCGTAGAGGCCGTCCGGGGCTCTTTAAGGCCCTCGCCGCGCCTGCGCCCTGGGCTTTCTTGAAGCGGCTCGACCAGAGCCGGGCGGAGCTGGCGGGCGCGGGGCTGCGCGGGGTTCTCCCGAGTCGTCGGCGGTACGGTGGAGGGTCGCGGGCAGCTCCGGGTTCCCGAGCGGGAGGCGTGCGCCGGGGGACTCGGGGAACGCGGCCGCGGAGGCCGAGTCGGGCCGAGGCGCTGGGAGGCGGCGGCGGCGGCGGCACGGCCGCCGGCTGGATGGGAAGTTCATGTTGACGGCAGAGTCCACCCCAGGTTTCCAAGGTGAGGGGCGCCGCGCCAGGCCGGGCTGCGGCGAGGGAGGGCGCGGGCGCGGGCGCGGGCGCGGGCGCCGCCGAGGGCCGCGCCGCCCACCCGGGCTGCCGCCGAGCTTGCGGCGCGAGTCCGCCGGGGCCTGCGTTCCCCGCGCTCGCCTGGCCCGGGCGGCCTCGGGGCCCTTCCTCGAGGACACGGCGGTCCGCCGCGCCCTGCTCGGAAAGTTGGCGTCTCCACTCGGCCTGCGGCGGCTGCGGGCAGGTGATGGGCGAGCCAGGTGTGCGGAGCGGCGGCGCATGGAGCTCTGGTGCACCAGGTCGCCCTTCGCCTAACGGGGCTAGCCTGAGATTAACCGCGGGTTTCCGGTGGGTTGGTTTGCGGTGGTGGCGTCTGCGCTGGTGACTCCGACCTTAGGTCCTTTCACCAGAGAGTTAAGCAAAAGTTCTGGACCGGTTCCCTCGCTGTCCTGTTTCTGCTGGAGGGGATTTTGAAGAGCAACAAGCGGTTTTCTTTGTAGAATAATAAACCTTTCTCCGCCGAGAGAATGAATTCCAGAGCTTCCTGAAGTTAGAGAAACATGATCTGTTGGTAGTTTTTTTTTTTTTTTTTTTTTTTTTTTTTTTTTTTTTTTTATCTTTGCGCGGTGTTTGTGTGTGTTTTAAATTTTATTAGTAATAATTTCTCAGTG
The DNA here is from genome assembly GCF_900095145.1 of Mus pahari. Taxonomy (NCBI): domain Eukaryota; kingdom Metazoa; phylum Chordata; class Mammalia; order Rodentia; family Muridae; genus Mus; species Mus pahari. The sequence continues at coordinate 95,790,433 of NC_034602.1, read as the reverse complement.
TTCCAGAACTTAGCTTCCTGTAAGACAGAAAATGCTCACCTTCTAGGAGAAGTTTGTGTCAATGAAATTTTAGAAAATTTATTCAAGTCTATCTGGAGTAAAAAGATCACAATTTTAAGTTTTCAGGTAATGATGTTTAAGTGAGCCAACACAAACCAACAGGAAATGACTAGGTTGGGATATATATCTCAGAGGAGTGGAATTGCTGTTTTTTTGTTTGTTTTTTTGTTTCTGGGTCAAAGTTTTGCTGTGTAGCCCAGGCTGGCCCCATACTCCTGCCGTCGAACTCCTTGCAGTGTATTGCCACTATTTCTGGTTGATTATTGTTTTAAAAAAATTTCTGGCTTTAGGTTCTGTTGGGCCTTTTCTCAAGACGGTTGTACCATCTAGTACTCTTTGAAACTCTAGTTATTCCATACTTACGATGCTTACCGTCTTCAAAAAATGCTGCGATTTGGGTGGTGATACTTTATCAATGTGTGACTTTATTTTGCATGGTGAATGAGTTTTAAAGTATTAGCCATTTTTGTATTAATCTTTTGTGAAATGTCTTTTTTTACGAATTATGCTTAGGTTTTTGTTATTTTACTTTTCCGTTGTTTTTTAGTTCTGTCTTTTTTGTAGTGTTGGGGACAGAACCTACATCCTTGCATGAGCAACTGTGTTAACTTTCCAAGGTTTTTTTAAATCAGCAGTCTGACAGTATCTGCAAAGTTCCAGAAATAAACAACTTAGAAGTCTTACAATTTTTTTAAATTGAACTTATTTAGGTACTCTTGGGCAGGCACCATTCTGAGGGCTTGATACAGATTAGCTCACTTAGTTTTAAGTTACATGCTTTTTGGAGTAGCTGAACATTATCTAAGTGGGATGCTAATTACTCCTTTGTCCAGCATATCTAGTTAGTTACTCAGTAACCATTGGGGTTGTCAGATGGACTGCTCTGCCATCTCCCGCTTGTGCTCAAGGGTCCCTTATTTTACCAATAATGGCTCCAAGTGCAAGAGTGCTTCCTTTTGTAACTGCCAAAAGTGGGGCTGTAAAAAAATGCTCCTTTGAAGTGAAACAGTGACTATTGTTGACTTAATAATAATAAAGAAGTTGTGTGGTGTAGATGTTGCTAAGAACAATCTTCAGTCTGTAAAATCATGAGGAAGGATAAAGGAGGAGTTGTGGTAGTTGTGCGGTAGCACGTCAGCATAGAGCACAGCCACACTGATGAATTTCAGAGGAAGGTGCTATGGGAGCTTCTGGGGAGCTACTAGATGTCTCGGGATGTATCTCCTGTGGACAAGGGGGCCTGACACACACATCTGGCTGCTAGTGTTCAGAAAGCTGGGCAGAGGAAGTGGGCAGTGGGTGGCTGCTGTTGGCTAAAAACACTAATGCTTATTAATCCCTTGGCTTTCAGCCTTGAACTTCACTCTGCTTGGTCTGGAGTTACTCCACGTTAGTGTTTCCAGGAATAAGTCGTGAAAGGGTAGGAATGGAGTCCTAGAAAGCCTAGCTGTACCCTTATTCAGGCTGACCATTTTAGCCTCTTCAACACTGACCTTGGGTAATTCAGGTCTTTAGTCTTTCTGGGTTTTTGTGATTGGCCCAACATAGTTGCTTCCTTGACCATAGGTATTCATTCCCATTGTAAGCTGGAAGGTTCAGCTTCCTCTCCTCTGTCATTTGCTCATTCATCTCTTGTCTTGCTTTGTGGATATCTTCTTTTTCTCCGGTCTGTCTCAGGAGGTAAAGAGAGTTTCATTAAGCTTTGTTTTCTTTGCTTAGTTTGCTTCCTCCAAGTTAACTTTCAATTTGGTATTACTGCTTGATTGGTAGCGGGTCTTCTCGTGACTGACTGATAGTCTCTTGTTTCTCTGTTCATGGTTAAGAAAGAGTGCCTGACAGCTAATCAGAAGGAAGACCAGAGTTTATAATAGGAGTTTCTAATGTCCAGGTTTACCCTATAATCTCGTTTCAGGCAAAAGTTTTCAGTTTTGGCTGTATCTTAGAATCTCATGGAGAGCTTTAAAAAAAATATCCTTGTCATTGCTGACTGAATACATCAGTATTTCTTGGGATAGGACCCATGCAGTAGTACTAAGTATGTGGTTTTGTGGTTTCACCATATACCTGATGCAGACTCAGAGCAGTGGGAATTATTCTCTGCACCTATTTTCTACTCAGTGGTTGTAGTGGCTATTCCTGGTTGTCAACTTGATGATATCTGGAATGAACTACAATCCAGAATTGGAAGGCTCACCAGTGATGAGGCTTCCTAATCTGGAGGCTGGGAGATACAAGTTTCTGACCTGGATCTTGGCATGGAGATCTTGAGGCATAGTGACTATGAATTCCTGAAGATTAAGACAGGGAGATCTCTTGACTTCAAGATCATCTGGGATTAAAGGCGTGGTGGCACACACCTTTAATCTGGACCACACCTCCTGCTGAAGACCTACAATGGTAAGAAGGAAGGCTCTCTCCCCCTCTCCCCCTCTCCCCCTTGCCTTGTGGGACTGAGCAACTGCTAGATCCTCGGACTTCCATTCACAACTGCTGTTGGGAGTTGGACTGCAGACTGTAAGTCATCAACAAATTCCTTTACTATATAGAGACTACCCATAAGTTCTGTGACTCTAGAGAACCCTGACTAATACAGAAGTGTCTGCCATTTTGATTTCTAGGTTCAGACAAATAGCGTCTGAATTTTTTTTTTAAAGATTTATTTATTTATTATATGTAAGTACACTGTAGCTGTCTTCAGACACTCCAGAAGAGGGCGTCAGATCTTGTTACAGATAGTTGTGAGCCACCATGTGGTTGCTGGGATTTGAACTCTGGACCTTCGGAAGAGCAGTTGGGTGTTCTTACCCACTGAGCCATCTCACCAGCCCACGTCTGAATTTTTTAATTAAAAATTTATTAGCCGGGCAGTGGTGGTGCTGCACGCCTTTAATCCCAGCACTTGGGAGGCAGAGGCAGGAGGATTTCTGAGTTTGAGGCCAGCCTGGTCTACAGAGTGAGTTCCAGGACAGCCAGGGCTACACAGAGAAACTCTGTCTCAAGAAAAAGAACAACAACAAAATTTATTGTTTGAGTTCGTATTCCTGTGTGTTTGTGTGTATGGGTATGCATTCAGTGCTGTGGGTATGCATGCTGTGCTGTGGTAGCAGAGGACAGCCTTTTGTATGGGTTCTGGGCCTTGAGTGGGGTGCCAGTCTTGCAGGCCTGCATCAGCTCCATGTGTGTGTTTCTGTTCTTGCATTTGTTCTCAGCTTTTGAGAATTCTGTGGTATAAACTGAGTTTGCTCTCATACTGGCTTAGTTTTCTATAGCCTCTGAAAATGGTGATGGTTGTGTCTGTCTGTCTGTCTGTCTCTGTCTCTGTCTCTGTCTCTCTCTCTTTCTCTCTCTTTCTGTTTTCCCTGACCTTACTGGTTTGTGTCTTAAAAACAACAGCAAAATTTCATTTTCTTTCTTCACACATATCCTTTTGTGTGGTGTATATGTGTTCATGTCTGTGTACACATCTGGAGTGGTCCTTAAATTGCTTTTTTGAGACAGACTCTCATTGAATCTGGAGTTTACTAATCAGCAAGGCTGGCCAGCAAGCCCCAGGGAACCTCCTGTTTCTCATCTCCAGGGTTACAGTTTCATGCTGCTTTGTGCCCAGCTTTTTCTGTGGGAAATGAGGATTTGAATTTAGGTCCCTGGGTTTGTGCTGCAGGCACTTGACAACTGAGCTATCTTACTAGCCCCAGCAAAAGTATCAGTGTTTTTTAGCCGTGATTTTATTAAGAAGCAAACTAGGTTGTGTGTTCAGTCTGCAGTCTAACTTAGATGCGCCCCAGCTGCCTTGTATTATCACACATACATGTTGCCATTTACCTCCATGCCTGTCGTCTTACCTGCTTCACACATTTTATGTTTGGTTTTTGAACCGTTACCAAGCTAGGCTGCCAGGAAGGAGATGACTTTATGCTATTGATCAAACACCTCCCCCCCTTTGCCTTGGGCTAGGCTGACCTTGAACTCCTGACCCTCTTCATCTCCCACTACTGAGGTTACAGGCTGTGGATTACCAAGACCTGCCCTGTTCTCAGATTCATTCTTTTTAGAAGTGCTCATTGTTCCAGAATCTTACAGTGTTAGAACTGGAAACTATTTTATAGATAATTCAGCCTGATGAACTATTTGATGCTTTCTCTAAAGCACTTGTTCATCTTAAATGTGGGAAAGTCAGGTAAGAGATGAGAAATATGTTTGGGTATCTGGAAGCCTATAAATCTACATGTGCATTAACCATTGAATGAATAATAGATTTTTCATATTTGTAATATGTAATATTAAAATTTATTGAAAAGTTAGGATGGTTTTGCCATTCCAGTTAATTATCCTTAAAGGAAAGTCCTGTGATAGGGAGGGGTAGCATTACAATGTTTTATTTGTACATGTGAGTGTTCTACTACTACCTCCAGACCTGTTGTTAAAAGTTTCACACTAGAAAAAGTAGGAAACTGTTGTTAAAATCAGATCTTTGTCATCTGTTAACAGTTACAAAGAAAGCATCTGTGTTAGGTATTGTATAGCTCGGCTGTGCCTCTTACAACCCCTACCCCTCTTATGTTTTTCATACTTTGGGTTTTTTTTTTCTTCCTAAAATGTATTTGTTCTTACCTTCATGTACACATGCATGTGTATAGTGTATAGAGTTTTGTGCTGTACCATCAGAGGCTGGATGAGAGAGAATATTGGATTCTTAGAGTTGTAGCCACCATGTGGTGCTGGGAACTAAACTTGGGTCTACAGTGATCTTAATCAGTGAGCCATCTCTCCAGCCCCATATTTTAATTTTTGACGTGGGCTCTCTCATGTAGTTTAGGCTGGCAACGAATTTGCTTTGTAGCCAAGGTTGGCTTTGATCTCCTGTGAGATCAAGGATTATGGGTGTGCATGCACCATTGTGTCCAGGGTGCTCTGTCTTTCCTGTTCTCTCTCTCTCTCCCCTCTCTCCTTCTTCTCTGCCCCTCTCCCCAAGTCAGGGTGTCTCTATGTGTGGTCTTGCCTTTTCTGAGCTCACTATGTGACCAGGCTGTACTGGAACTCACAGATGTCTTTCTGCCTCTGCCTTCCAATTAACAACGTGCACCACCACACTCGGCAAGCTTTTTCATTAAAACACATGAGGCAGGTCAGTGGTATGGCTCAGCAGGTGCTGTGTCTTGATGACCTGAGTTCCATCTCCAGAACCCACAAGGTAGAAGGTGAAAACTGACTCTTGCTAGCTGTCCTCTGTGTGTGTGTATATGTATGTGTATCTGTGTGTATACACACACACACTAAAATAACGTATCAGTTTTCTTTTCAAAACCCTTGCAAGCCAAGTTTTTTTTTTTTTTTTTTTAAAACCCTTGCAAGCCAAGTTTTTTTTTTTTTTTTTAAGTTTGAGACAGGGTCTCCATGTGGAGCCCTGGCTGGCTTGGAACTTGCTATGTAGACCAGGCTGGCCTTGAACTCAGGGATTCTGCCTGTTTCTGTGCTAGAATTAAAAGTGCACCATCATGCCTAGTCAAGTGACAGAATTTTTGAGATGTAATTTCACTCTGTAGTTCCTGCTAAAGTAGAAAGAATATGTACAATATGTTTCTTTTAGATGTTTATATAAAGTATACACCTTGTATGTGTAATATGTATATACATATTTTTTCTTGTGTGGGTACACATGTGTGTGCACACAGTTTTGGAGGCCCTCCTTTCACTTTCTACCTTATTCATTGAGGCAGGGTCTCAATTAAACAGAGATTACTGATAATGGCTAGTCTAGCTTGGGGGAATCCCTTGTTTTCTTCTGAAATTTCAGGCAGGCCTCCGTGCTCTCATGGAATTTACTTGGGTGCTGGGGATATGAACTATAGTCCTCACATTTGCATGGCAAGTATTTGACTTGCTGAACTTCTCCCCAGCCCAGGATATACCTTTAAATTATGTCTTGTCATTTTTTGTATTAAAATATCCTTTTGAAATCTGTGCTGCTAAATAGATTTTTTTTCTGGGTACTATATAACCACTAACTCTGTGAGCCCCATGGTGCTCTTCTTTACAGTGATTTTTAACAAGCTTTAACAATACAAAGTGACCAAGGTGCTTACCACTGCTCAAATCCTGTTTTGCTACATCACAATCATTTTTCTTTTATGTTTATATGTAACACTCAAGATGCCAGTGAGAAATGACCTTGGTTGGCAATTACTGATCACCATGGGGGTATGATAGTCTTTCCTCATAAACATGTCAGTTAATTTTGTGTTTGCAGGTAGGCCCTGTTGGCTTTGGTCTCTTCAGTTTTCTCAGGAAGGACTGTCCCATCTCATTCCTTCCTGCTTGATTACTCTGTTTACTGTTTGTATGCCAGCTGCCTATTACTGGAACTGTCCTTGAGTCCCTTCCCTGCCCTGCAGTCTGCAGTTTATTACTGCTCGCACATGGCAGCCAAGCTTCCATCGCTGCAGCTTATCCACCCTCTGAGGGCTACAGACAATGCCGGCTCAGAACGTGTTCATTGTTCTTTGTAGGCATCCAACACTTGCAGCTGTGTTCTGAAAAATGTTCTAAAACTGGGTAAACTGGCCCTAATCTGCGCTTTCTTTGTTGGTTTTCCTCTTGATGGTCTTGCAAGTTCATTATTAGGATTCCTGAAGGACTGTCTCGTTCTGTGTTCTAGAACTGTAATGAGAGTTAGCATGGAATTGACTTTCTGGTGGATAATTGTTTTCTGGCTTTTATTTGTTCACGGGAAAATTTTATAAGGTGCAAATGAAGATGTGAGTTTTGACTCTGAATTGTTGCTGAAATGATGAGTTGCTATCTTTGACCCAGTACATTTTGTCATGTCAAAGGTTTTAGATTTTAGATAAGTACACTGTAGCTGTCTGTCTTCAGACAAGCCAGAAGAGGGCATCAGATCTCATTACGGGTGGTTGGTTGTGAGCCACGATGTGGTTGCTGGGATTTGAAATCAGGACCTTTGGAAGGAGCAGTCAGTGCTCTTAACTGCTGAGCCATCTCTCCAACCCCAAAGTTAAAGGTTTTATAAATTAGTTTATTGGAATAGTGTAAGTGGTTACTGGGTAAAATTGTAGTTTTAATAAACAATTCTGTAACATGATGTGAAAGAATAAAAATGTATCTTCAGGTATAACATAGTAGAAGACACACCCATAATTTGATGGTGAGAAGACAGAACTTGAAGTTGAGGATGGATTTTTACATAAAAAACTAGATATTTTATTATTTGTATGTTGCATGTATATGATGTATGTAGACATGTATTTGAGACTTTTTGTAGATCTGCCTGAGGTATAAATAAGATATGGAGACTTCTAATAATAGTTTAAAGCTTAGGCATTTTGCTCGGGCAGTCTCCCAGCTACCAGTCAAACTTAACCAACTATTCTAGCCTATGACCTGTCTTGTCTGTCCTTTCTGTCCCTTTTGCATCTCCCATGACTGCTTTCCCCCCCTGTGTTACTCCTTTGCCCCGAAGTTCTGCCCTCCTCCTTCCTGCTTAAGCTATTGGCTGTCAGATCTTTAATACAACCAATCAGTAATGAGACAACCTCTGATACATCTCTAGATTGCCTTTAGGCAGGTAAGGAAGGACGAATATTTACAAAATAGAAAACTTGGTGACAGGCCATAGAAATGACAGTACTAAAATTCTGCCAGCCCTTAGTTAGCCCTTAGTTACAGTACTAACAATTAAAAATATAGAGGCACACTTTCACACAAAGTGAAGAAAGGTTAGACCACAGGCATCTATGTACCACAGCACATGTGTGGATGTAGAAGAGCTATGAGGATTCCATGTTCTCCTTCCACCTTTTGTAGGTTTCAGGGGTTGAACTCAGGTTGCCAGGCTTGTTCACTGAGCCAGCCATCTTAAACCATCCCCAGAGGATGACTTTGAGAAAATAAATATGAGAAATACGCTGGATATTTATTTGGAATTCTTGTAATAGATGAGAACAAAATAAAGACTCTGAACTTGTTTTTTGGGTTTGTTACACTGTTGGAAAGAAACGGTAATAGGTTGTCAGGTAGCCTGGTGCATTTGTATGTCACACGTAAGGCTGGTAGAGTGAATTAGGAAACATGGTCAAGTCCAGGAAACCAAGCTTAACTGGCTCAACATCTGTTTATCAAGCATAATGGTAGGTATGGGGAGGTCAGTGTACTTTATTTTGCCCACATTGGACAGAATTCCCCCCCTTTTTTTTTTAAAGATTTATTTTATTATTATACATAACTACACTGTAGCTGTTTTCAGACACCAGAAGAGGGCGTCAGATCTCATTACGGGTGGTTGTGAGCTACCATGTGGTTGCTGGGATTTGAACTCAAGACCTTTGGAAGAGCAGTCAGTGCTCTTACCCGCTGAGCTATCTCACCAACTCCCTGGACAGAATTCCTGTTCACAAGTCTTATATACCGAGGGAAGACTCAGTTGACTCATCCTTGTTTCTAAGTAGGAATATGACATACCTCCCTCTTCCCAAGACAGGGTTTCCTTGTATAGTCCTGGCTATCCTGAAACTTGTTATGTACACCAGGCTGGTCTTGAACTCACAGAGATCCGCCTGCCTCTGACATCCAAGTGCTGGGATTAAAGGCATATGCCACCACTGCCTGGAGGTTCACTTTTTATTTAAAGGGCGATTTAGTGTTTGTTTGACTTTATTAGAGCTTTCTGCAACTAGTCGAAGAAAAATGTCTAGTGAACTAAAAGTTTTACAACTTTCTAAAAACTAACTAAACTATATTTATATTTTGAGTCAGGGTCTCTCTCCAGAGCCATGACTGGCCTTGAACTCACGAGGTCTGTCTGGCTCTCCCTTCTAAGTGCTAGGAAACATTTTAATGCTTATTTTTTAGTCAGTGTTTGGGATCAGACTCAGAGCCTTGAGAATGCTAAATATGTGCAAGCTACTCTTGAACTTAGTCTGCTTTTGCTTCTAGAGGACTGAGATGGCAAGTATGGGCCGTCACACTTAGAGCTCTGTGTGTTGCGCTGTGACAGACAGCACTTGTCATCCCAGGTGGGAGCCCAGGACAGACCAATGTGCAGCCACCATCTGTAGCCATGCGCTTTTCCACCCAGCCTCTTTGTGCCCAGAAATAACCACTCTGAGACTTAATATTTCATGATTAAAAGCCTAGAGTTTCACGAATAAAGGCCAAAAGCTTCACAATGATGTCGAAGGAAAGGAACGTTCACCACTGTTTTGTTGTTCCTTGTTTTTCCCTTTTTCCATAATTTCTATGAATTTTTAGATTTTTTTTCCCAGTGCTTGTTGTATTTTTACATTCCACTTCTCAAGCAGCCATTAACTTATATAAATGACAGGCATAGTTTTAACCTAGGGTTGTGCTGGCCATTCAATAATAACAACATTGAAAGCTTAATTTTTGTTATTGAGATTGGACCTCAAGTATTCTGTGTGCTAGAATGTGCTCTACACTGAACTGTATGTACTCTTCGGCTCTGAAAGTCATAGTTTTTTTTTTTTTTTTTTTTTTGGTTTTTCGAGACAGGGTTTCTCTGTATAGCCCTGGCTGTCCTGGAACTCACTCCGTAGACCAAACTCAGAAATCCACCTGCCTCTGCCTCCCAAGTGCTGGGATTAAAGGCATGTGCCACCACTCCTGGCTTAAATTCTTTTTTAAAGATTTATTTATTTATAGATGTACAAGTGCTCTATCTGCATGTATACCTGCAGTCTACAAGAGGGCATCAGAACTCATTATAGATGGTTGTGAGCCTCCATGTCATTGTTGGGAATTGAACTCAGGACCTCTGGAAGATCAATTGGTCCTCTTAAGTACTGGGCCATCTCTCCAGCCCCAGTTTTAAAATTCATTTTTGTGCATATTTACACGCTGATTTAAAACTTATATTCGGGCTGGTGAGATGGCTCAGTGGGTAAAGAGCACCCGACTGCTCTTCCGAAGGTCCGGAGTTCAAATCCCAGCAACCACATGGTGGCTCACAACCATCTGTAATGGGATTTGGTGCCCTCTTCTGGTGTCTCTGAAGACAGTTACAGTGCACCCATAAACAAATCTTAAAAATATTCTATTGAGCTGTTGTAATTGTGCTTAGCAGCGTCTACTAGAACTGTAAGAAGTTAGTTTGGCACCTAGTATGCTATTGTTCATAAGCACCAAGAGCTAGAAAGGTCTGACTGATACCAGTAACTACCATACACGTAAAATATGGGATGCATGTATGGATGTGAGTATTATCCTGCCCAAGAAGGGAATGAAGCCTCAACCCATAGATGAACCTTCAAAACATCATGCTGAATAAAAGAGCTGGATATAAAGGGAGAATATTATATAATTCTATGTATATGAAATATCTAGAATAGGCATTCTTAGTCAGGAAATAGATTAATAGATTTCCCAAGTGTTGGGGAAAAAAATAAAGTTTTTGTCTAGCATGGTAAATCTTGGAAACAGACAATGTCTTCCTGCTTCTGCCTCCCAGTACTAGGATCAAAGGTGTGAACCCCCGGGTTGTCAGGCAGATGCCTTTACTGCTGCACCATTTTATTGCCTTTTTTTTTTTTAATATTTTTTTAAAGATTTATTTATTTATTATATGTAAGTACACTGTAGCTGTCTTCAGACACTCCAGAAGAGGACATCGTATCTTGTTACAGATGGTTGTGAGCCACCATGTGGTTGCTGGGATTTGAACTCAGGACCTTCGGAAGAGCAGTTGGGTGCTCTTACCCACTGAGCCATCTCACTAGTCCCCTTTTTTTGGTTTTTTGAGACAGGGTTTCTCTGTGTAACCCTGGCTGTCCTGGAATTCACTCTGTAGACCAGGCTGGCCTTGCACTCAGAAATCTGTCTTTCTCTGCCTCCCAAGTCCTGGGATTAAAGGTGTGAGCCACCACTGTCCCTCCTCCACCCCCTTAAAAGAGTAAAGTGTGAATCCTTGAAAGGGCTTGAGACATAATTTTTCTTCGAACTGAGGCTAAAATTTTCCATTCTCTTGTTTATATTGTTTACTGGTTATTTTTACTTATTGGTTGGGAAAATACCCAACTAAAGCAACTTAAGGAAGAGTTTATTTTGGTCACATTTCATATGCAGTCATAGTGGAGATTTACATGTGCTCAAGCTTGGCTAGCTTGCTTTTTACCCAGGTCAAAACCTTAGCCACGGAGTGCTGTCACCCTGAGAGACAGTGTTTTCAAGGCGTGTTCATATAGTTCCTCACAGGTCACCAAAGAAGCTTATCTCCTGGGTGATTCTAGATTCTGTCAGGTTGGCATAACCATCACACATGCCATAAAATTCTATGATTAATTGCTTAAGTACTTTATTCTAATTTATTCTCTTCCCCTATTGCCATTCTTGACTGTGACTGACTATAACAGTTTGCCGCTTTCCTGGGTAACTGTTTCATTGTGTGCAGTTTCTGAGTGAACCTAAGTGTGTGTGTGTGTGTGTGTGTGTGTGTGTGTATGATTCATCTAGATAGTAGTATTACAGTTATATTAATATATATTCTTTGATTGAACAGTAATATATTTGAAAATACTCATTTATTTTATGTAAGATATGAAATATCTCAGAGCCACAGGTGGTAGTGCATTCCTATAGTTTAATACTCTGGAAATGAGGGGGGGATGGATCACGAATTGCAGGTCAGCCTGGGATACATGAGATTCTGTTCCAAACAAAGGAATCAAAACAAAGCAAAAATCACAAATAACAGTATTATGCTTATGGCTATATATGTTATATATAACTATATCTTTGTAGGTCTTTTGATGATAATGGACTGAACCTCTGAATCTGTAACCTAGCTCCAATTAAATATTGTTTTTAAGAGTTGCCTTGGGGGCTGGTGAGATGGCTCAGTGGGTAAGAGCACCCGACTGCTCTTCCAAAGGTCCAGAGTTCAAATCCCAGCAACCACGTGGTGGCTCACAACCATCCTTAACAAGATCTGATTCCCTCTTCTGGAGTGTCTGAAGACAGCTACAGTGTACTTACATATAATAAAAATAAATAAATCTTAAAAAAAAAAAAGAGTTGCCCTGGTTATGTTGTCTGTTCAGAGATGTAAAACCTTAACTAAGACAAGTGGTTTTTCTAGTTTCAGGAAATGGTATCGCCAGTTGCTCAAGTCAGGGCAGATTTTATCTTTGAATTGTCCTCCTCCTCTATTCTAGATCTGTTTCATCAGAAAGTCATTTTGCAATAGTGTCTTACTTACATCTGTGTTCATCTCTGTTGTGCACTCACAAGCCTAAATCATATTGCTCTTCACTTAGATTTAATAGTCACCTGTTCAGTCTCTCTGTTGCCTGACCTTCCCTCCCTATAAATATACCTTTTATAGTGATTACTCTCATAAAGCAAATTAAGATCATGGTGTCCCCATGTTTAAACCTTTAGTGGTTTCCAGTTAAACTCTAGATAGATCTCAAATTCCTTTCTACTATCATCTTCATGATTTGATCTCTGACATTTTCAGTTTCCTCCTACATTCCCTTTAAGCTAGTTCTTTCATTTCTAGTTACATTTTATCTATTATATAATGTGTGTGCACATAGGCTTATGTGTATCATGGCGGGTGTTTAAAGTTTAGAGGACAGCACACAGCAGTCTGTTTTCTCCTAGCGTGTGAGTCCCAGAGATTGAACTAGGTCGCCAGGCTTGGCAAGTGCCTTTATCCATTGAACCATATTACCATTCCTCATTTTAAAGTGATACTTCACAGTAGATCCTATATATAATTTCTTCAGCTATTTCAGGAGGCTCAAATATATAACTGTAAAGGATTGTGCCTTTTCAGATAAATGTTATTTATGTGGAAAGAAGGTGAAAAAATTGGTCATATGCCTCTAGAAATTGAGTCAGTTCAGTAAGGCATAATCTGTGAATTCAGATGCATTTCAATGTGTTCTGCAAACTCTGTGCTTGATTGTGTTTTCTTAGTATTTTTACATTGTCTTGGTCATAGTATCCCTTTACAACAGTAGAAAAGTAACAGATAGACGCTAGTACCAGGGACTGGGTATTTATGAGGTTGGCCTGACCATGCTGCTTGTAAGAGGAAAGTGGACTTCGGGCAAATAAAGTGGTTGAATGCTGTAGTGAGGCCTCATGGGCCATCCTAGTAGGAGCTTGGGAAACAGTAGAACTAAGAGCAGCATGGACTGTGGAGGCCCAGCTTGAGGGGAACAGTATTAGCAACTGTGTTAGAGACCAATTTTTGATATTTTGCCAAGAATATGGTTGTTTTCTGCCCTTGTCCAGAAAAGTCTGCTGGAGAGGTTGAATGGTCCTTTCACAGTGGTTGCCTAAGACCATCCTCCATATCAGATATTTACATTATAACAGTAGCATAATTACAGTTAGGAAGTAGCAATGAAAATAATTTTATAGTTGTGGCTCACTGCATGAACTGTATTAGAGGGCTGTAACATTAGGAAGGTTGAGAACCACCATTTTAGACTAATACCATTTGCAGAGGAGATTTCAAGACAACCTAGTATTGACAACGTCATGTGGTTACCAGTAATCTTATGCAGATCTATAGTGAAAAAGAGCAAGCAGGGCAAAAAGTAATACGAAAATGTTCAGTTTGAGTAGAGCAAGAGTACCAGAAGATTGAATGTTGGAGTCAAGTCTTAAAAGCTGAAAAAGATAAGGAGACAGAATAAGGGGAGTGGTGTCCTTAGGGTGATTAGGATAATCCTGCAATTTGTGAGAAGAAAAAGGCTTAAGGAATTATTTGTTTCTAAAGAGGAGCAACAAAGGAAAGTTTATGAAAATTTTACTTAAAAAGGGGCCAGATTCCAGTCCAAGTAGGAGGAAAAACCTGGCAGGCTGGGCCCAGTTCTGAATTGGTTTTGAAGAACACAGGAGTAAATGGGGAATCGTCCCCCACAGTTAAGCCAGGCATGTGGCAGGGCAAGACCGGCTTGCATGGAGTCGGGCAAGACTGGCTTGTGAAGCTGTGAAAGTGAGGCGTTGATTGTGTTGAGTTCCTGTGAATATTGGAGATGCAGAGCTTTGGGATGTCCGCCAGGGAGAGCTGCACGAAGAAAGTGGGACCATCCCAACAGAAAAGTGTGCAGCAGTCAGCAGATCCCAAGGGCCGGCTAAGCCTATGACATCAGATAGGGACTTACAGGAGGTGGAGTTTACCCTACTGCTCTTCAGTCTTGCTGTGGTCCAGTATTTGCTCATTATGTCCCTTTTCATCCCCTTTGGAATAATAATGTATATTCTGTGCCACTGCATGTTGAGAGTATGTAATTTGCTTTTTGAGTTTACAGGGGGTTATGTTAAGAGATTGCTTTGAGTCTTAGACAGTACTCTTCTTGTTTGTTTGTTTGTTTTTTGACTTTTAAACAGTGTTGAGACTGTGAAAGAACTATGGGCTATTTGAAATTAGATTAAATGCATTTTGCACTATTTATGTCTACAAGTCCATGGGGCCAGGGAGTGGAATATGGTGGTTTGAGTGAGAATAGCCCCTATAGGATCATATATTTGAATGCTTGGTCCCTAGCTGGTAGAACTGTTTTGAGGAGGTTTCTTAGGATTTCTATTGCTGTGTAGAGACACCATGTTCAAGGCATCTCTTATGATGGAGAATATTTAGTTGGGGACTTATTTAGAGTTTCAGAGGCTTAGTCCATTATCATTAAGACTGGGAACATCGTAAGTAGCATGTAGGCAGGCATGGTGATGGAGAAGTAGCTGAGCACTTTATATCTTGGTCCTCAAGCTGCAGGTAGAGAGAGACTGGGACTGGAATAGGCTTTTCAAAACTAAAAGCCCCCCTCCATTGACACACCTTGTCCAAAAAGGGCACCCTTACTCTAATAAGGACACATTTCCAAAACTATCCCAGTAGTTGACCACCTGGGAATGAAGCACTCAAATGTCTGTCCCCCTTTCATCTCTCTTCCTTTCTCCCTTTCCGTCCCTCCTTCCCTCCCTACCCTACCCTCCCTCTTTCCCTTTTCCTTTATGCCCCTCTCTACTCTTTTCCTCCCCCCACCTTTTCCCTTCCTGCTTTGGATCTGATGCAAGCTCTCAGCTGCTGCTTCAGTGCCATGCCTGTCTGTCTGTTAACTGTACTTGCATGATGGTGATGGACTCACCCTTTGATATTGTAAGCAAGCCCCTGATTAAATGCTTTCTTTTTTTTTTTTAAAGATTTATTTATTTATTACATGTAAGTACACTGTAGCTGTCTTCAGAAACTCCAGAAGAGGGCGTCAGATCTTGTTACGGATGGTTATGAGCCACCATGTGGTTGCTGGGATTTGAACTCCGGACCTTTGGGAGAGCAGTCAGTTGCTCTTATCCACTGAGCCATCTCACCAGCCCTAAATGCTTTCTTTTATAAGTTGGCTTGGTCATAGTGTCTCTTCATAGTAATAGAACAGTGACTAAATAAGACAACTGGATGCTCAAATGTGCTATATAAGCAAAGGGGTTTTAATCATCCATAAAGAAGAATGCAGACATGTTGTCTCCAGGAAAGTGGTTGGAACCTGGAAGTCATCATGTTAAGTAACAGAACATTAAACAGATGTAGGCATGTATCTTAGTAGTCTACCATCTGGGAATCAAGCTCTCAAATACACAAGTCTCTCTCTCCCCTCTTCCTCCAAACAAACATAGGCATAGTGGTGTAGGCCTTTAACTTCAGCATTTGGGAGGCAGGGACAGGTACATCTCTGTGATTTGGTGCCAGCCTGGTCTATATAGTTCCAAGACACCTAGAGCTACATAGAATGACTATCTTAAAACAAACAAAAATAATCCCAGCACTGGGGAGGCAGAGGCAGTCGGATTTCTGAGTTCGAGGCCAGCCTGGTCTACAAAGTGAGTTCCAGGACAGCCAGGGCTATACAGAGAAACCCTGTCTCGAAAAACCAAAAAAAAACCCAACCAAACAAAAAAACCAAAACAACCCCTCCCCCCACCACCGAAGTTGGAAGGAGGAAATACGGAGAAAGGATGCACTTGAAGGCTGGAGAAATAGATAGCTCAGCAGTTAAGAGCACTTGTTACTCCTGCAGATGACCTGGGTTTAGTTCTCAGCACCTACGTACTGGGTCACAGTTATGTTATTCCAGATCTAGGGGATCTGACCCCCACCTTTTTTCTGTCCTCTGGGCACAAGGTACACATGAGATGTGTATACATTGCAGGCAAAACACTCACATATAAAATTAAATGTTAAAAAAATTGTAAAAAGTCTTAGAGGGGGTAGATACGATCACTCTACACATACATGTATGTTGTTACAATAAACCCCTCTGTACAATTAACCTTTGCTAGTTAAAAACAGTTGTATTACACAGCGGGGTAGATATGATCACTCTACACATCCATGTATGTTGTTACAATAAACCCCTCTGTACAGTTAATCTTTGCTAGTTAAAAACCGTTGTATCACACAGCTTCTTTTCAGAGATTACATGCTAGGGAACAGGAAAGGGAGGAAAGAAAAGGTGAAAATTTCAAAGCAAATTAACAAAAAATTAGGACAATCATAACATGAAAAGTAATTTTATGATATGTGAAATTGTAACGTCTAAGAGCAAAGCTAAAAAAAAAAATCCTAGCATGCGTATGGTCTAGTTATGCATGCCTGTAATTCCAACACTTAGAAAGCAGAGGCAGGAGGATTACATGTTTCAGGCTATAATGGGGTACATAGACACCGACAATGTTAGTTAGGGTTTCTATTGTTAGGATAAAGCACTATGACTAAAACTAAGACAAACGAAAAATAAGTTGGGGGGGTAAAGGGTTTATTTGGTTTACACTTCCATATCACTGTTCATTATCAGAGGAGGTCAGGATGTGACCTCAAACAGAGCAGGGACCTGGAGGCAGGTGATGCAGAGGGTATAGAGGGGTAGAGGGACACTGCTTACTGGCTCAGCCTGCCTTCTTGTAGGACCCAGGACCACGAGCCAGGGATGGCACCACCTACAATGGATTGGGCCCTCCTCATCAATTATTAGTTAAGAAAATGCCTTATAGTCAGATCTTACAGAGGCATTTTCTCAATCGAGGTTTTTCTCCTTTCAGGTAACTCTAGTTTGTGTGTCAAGAAAGTACACTGACAAAAACAAATGCCAAACAAGCTCAAAGGTAAAGTGCCTGCAACTCGTGTGTAAGGATCAGAGTTCAGATCCCAGTGTCATCCCAGAATGAGTGTGGTGGCATGCACCTGTAACTCCAGCATGGGGTAGGACAGGATGGGTAGGAAGGAAGGTTCTTCCCTGGAGCTTGCTGACTTGTCAGTGTGAACACTAGGTGAGCTCTGGGTTCAGGGGTAGACCCTGCCTCAGACAAGATGGAGAGAGATAGGAAAACCCAACAGCAACCTCTGGTCCCAGTGTACACACACACACCTGTCCTTAATGCAGACAGTATGTCCTACACACACACACACACACACACACACACACACACACACACACACACACACGAGTCTAAATACAGGAAAGCAGTATCTTAATATCGTGAGAGCAGGAGAGCAGTGTTGGGTGGTGTTTGCCTTTTGGCGGTTTGTTTTACTCATGTTTATTATGTTGGTTTTTTAGTTTCAAAATTAAAATGTAATTACTTTGTTCACCCTTTGTTTTCCTCTCTTTGATCCTTCCTATGCACTCTCCCTGCTCTCATATTTATGACCTCTACCCTCTTTCTTTAATTGTTCTTAATCTCTCTCTCTCTCTCTCTCTCTCTCTCTCTCTCTCTGTCTGTCTCTCTCTCTCTGTCTCTGTCTCTGTCTCTGTTTCTCTGTGAGTGTGTGTGTGTTTCTAGATACATAAACACAACCTGCTCAGTCTGTACAGTTACCTGTAATATATGACTTCAGGGCTGACCTCTGTACTACAGCCCCAACTGATAGAACTTAGCTCCTGTACCTAAGACTCAAGGATCATAGTGGAAGAAGGCAGAAAGACTGTAGAACCAGAGGATTAGAGAATTTGCTGTCACATTTTATTTCCTAGAAGTGTTAGAGTAGACATGATGAAACACATGAGGTCTCATCAACATGACTCCCTAAAGACCTCAACAAGGATGACATCAAAAGATATACTAATATGAAAGATGGAAATTTTATTGGGCCTTAGCCCGAAACAACTACAGGTAACTCATAATTCACAGCAAGTCCCTGAAACTGACCAGATTCAAATGGTCTGTCTGTTTCCCCTCCTTTCCCCTAAGGTTACATAAACAGTAAGAACTGCTGAGGAGAACAGACTAGCCTGCTGCCTGGAAGAGACTCAGACCTGCCTGAAGGAGAGATTCTCTGTCCTGTTGAGCTTTCTGCAAGTAGTGTAATGAACTCCAGGGTTCCTGCTCTTGGTGATATAGCTGTCTTTGAGTTGACCCTGCCCCCACCCTTGTCCTTGCCCTTTTACTTATACTCTTGTGAATAACTCTTAATAAACTCATTGGATTACCAGATTGGACTTTGGTGGTATTATTACTTTGGTCCTGTCATTGGTTCCCTCTTGAGTAGATGTTTGTATTGAGTCTCAAATGAAAATAGTGTACACCTCCCTAATCATGTACCTAAAGCAGTGGTTTTTCTTTCTTTCTTTTTTTTTAATCAGACATTTTCTTTATTTACATTTCAAATGTTATCCCCTTTCCTGGTTTCACCTCCAAAATGCTCCTATCCCTTCCCCAACTCCTCCCCTTCCCCTGCTCACCAACCAACCCACTCCTGCTTCCTGGCCTGGCATTCCCTTACACTGGGGCATCAAGCCTTCTCAGGACCAAGGGCATCTCCTCCCGTTGATGTCCCACAAGGCCATCCTCTGCTACATATGCAGCTAGAGCCATGAGTCCCACCATGTGTTTTCTTTGGTTGGTAGTTTAGTCCCTGGGAGCTCTGTGGGTACTGGTTAGTTCATATTGTTGTTCTTCCTATGGGAATGCAAACTCCCTTGGGTACTTTCTCTAGTTCCTTCATTGGGGACCCTGTGCTCAGTCCAATGGATAGCTGTGAGCATCTACTTCTGTATTTGTCAGGCACTGGCAGAGCCTCATAGGAGACAGCTATATCATTCTTCTGTCAGCAAGCTCTTGTTGGCATCCACCATAGTGTCTGGGTTTGGTGGTTGTCTATAGGATGGATCCCCAGGTGGGGTAGTCTATGGATGGTCCTTCCTTCAGTCTCTGCTCCACACTTTGTCTCTGTGACTCCTAATCAGTGGGTTTTCAACCTTCCCGATGCAGCAACCCTTTAACACCTCACGTTGTGGTGACCCCTAACCATAAAATTATTTTCATTGCTACTTCATAACTGTCATTTTGCTGCTGTTATGAACTGTAAATAACTGTGTTTTCTAATGTTTTTAGGGGACCCCTGTAAGAAGGTCAGTCAACCTTCAAGGGGGTTGTGACCTACAAGTTGAGAACTGCTGACTCAGTGACTTTTAGTATGTTTATTCATACATGCAACTCTTATCATAGTCAATTTTAAAACAGTTCTGTCACCTCAGAGAGCTGACACTGTTATAGATTACTGTTTGCTGCTCTGCTCCTCCGCTCTTGTCAGTTCTCCCTCACCAGTCTCTTCTGGCTG
Organism: Mus pahari; assembly: GCF_900095145.1. Lineage (NCBI taxonomy): Eukaryota > Metazoa > Chordata > Mammalia > Rodentia > Muridae > Mus > Mus pahari. Next base: position 95,770,776 of record NC_034602.1, on the reverse strand, counting down.
CACACATCCCTATAGTGGACATTTCATTCAAGTGGAGTCACACTGTGCAGTCTGGATTCCACTTCTTTCATTTAGTGCACTGTTTCAGGGTTAATCCATGCTCGTGGTTCCATTTGCATTTCATTCTTTTAATGGCTGTGAACTAATTTTCCACATTTAATTTAATTAGGAATTGTTTGCCACTGACCTAAGAGTTCTTATCCCTTCTTTACGGAGTATTTTAGCCTGTTTCAATAATTGGTCTTACTGAAAATAGAAATAATTACAACAGAATCTTACTTTTTAAGGACTTCTTTTAATATATATAAAAGACAAGATTTGTGATTTTAAGAAAGTAGCCTACTTAAGCAAAAGGCGTCTTGGCATTGTTTTAGCATGATAATCAAGACATTTTAGTAAGAGTGATGTAATCGTGTAGTTGACTTTTGTATTGAAGGTTTATTTGCATCCTGGCTCTTGAGTTAGACATTAGTAGGTTATGTTTTAAAATTTAAAAACATTAAAAAAGATTTCTTTATGTGTGTAGGTGTTTTGCTTGCATTTATGTCTGCGTACCACATGGCCACCCAAGGAGGCCAGAAAAAGGTGTCAGCTCCCTGGAGCTAGAGTTACAGACAGTTGTGAGCTTCCATGTGTTTGCTTGGGGTTGAACCTGAATCCTCTGGAAGAGCAGTCAGTGCTTTTAGCTGCTGAACGATCTCTCCAGCCCAAGCTTTTCCTGTCTGTCTTAGTTTGGGTTTTATTGCTTTGAGGAGACACCATGACCAAGGCAGCTCTTATAAAGGAAAACATTTAATTGGGGCTGGCTTACAATTTCAGAGTTCCAGTCTATTATCATCGTGGCAGGAAACATGACAGCATGCAGGCAGACATGGTATTGGAGAAGGAGCTTAGAGTTCTAAGTCTTGATCCAAAAGCAGCCAGGAGGAGGCTAGATTCCATAGTGGGTGGAGCTTGAGCATTGGCGACCTCAAAGTCTGCCTCAACATTGACACACTTCCTTCATCAAGGCTACACCTCCTAATAGTACCACTCCCATGGGCCAAGAATTCGAACATATGAGTCTATGGGGACCATTCCTGTTCAAAGCACCACACTATCTTAATGAGTCTAAGATTCTAATTCCTGGGCTTTTTTAGTATGTGGTATCATACCTTCGGGCAAGTAAAAAAGATTTTCTCCCTTTATGTATTTGAATCTGCTCTCTCCTTAAAAACAAGTTCCGTATTAGTCTTTACTAATACCTGAAAAATTTAGTTTTCTGGTTTTTCTTTAAGCATTGTTAATATTTTAATTTACTAACAGCATGATGCCATTCAAATTACTAGAGTTGTATGACAAATCACCATCATACTTAGTGACTAGATATAATCATTAAGGTGTGAGGGCATCTCCTGTGAGTCAGGGCTTTAGACAGAATACTGAGGAGACTGGCCTTGCAGTCTGTGCTTTCTGCCCGGGATGATTTGAAGTGTGTTCATGTGCATGATTGGGAGTTAATGCTGGCGCCTCAGCTGGGCTTCAGCCAGAGTATCTTCCTTGGACTAATTCAAATCATTAAATTTCTGTACCCTCTGACTCCCAAAGCTGGGGATGGAATGAGGCCTCACATATGCTGGGCACACACTGTATTCCTGAATTTCATCCTAGCCCCATTTGGACATCTACCATCTACAACTGCAAGACAAAAGATTATTCCTATGTTTTAAGCTATCTGGTTTGTGGTACTTTGTTATGGCAGTCTTCGAAAACTAATACAGGCCACCTGTAGAAAACACAAGTAGGCTACAAATGCATAGTTAAAATTGGTAGCTTCCCCTTCCACTGTATGTGGTAATGATGCATGCTTATTTTTCACATTTCTGATTTTTTTATTTTTGTCTTTGTTTTCAAAGGCATTTTGCTATGTATGTAGCTCAGGCTTTGAACTTGAAATCTTTATATTTTAGCCTCCCAAGTGCTGGGGTTACAGGTACCACCACACCTGCCTTACATCCTTACATCCTTCTTCATACAGCAGGAGAGGCTGACCACATATTAGCCATGACCCAGGTTTATATGTTAACATTTTTTTGGTGAATGAATACAATACTTTAAAAATTGTTAAGTGTAATAACTATACAAGATATTAGAAGTTCATTCACTACAATGTGTTATTTAATAATATTAAATTATCTAGAAGATAATGAGTGCCTCCTATCAGGTAATTTGTTTTCATGTTAAGAGGATTTATGGAAAGTACAAATAGTTTCTCTGTAGCTTTCTCTGCATTTTTCCCCCTTTAAGTGTTGGGAGTTGAACTCAGAACCTCAGACACACTAGGCAAGCACTAAATCACTGAACTGTATCCACCCGGCCTTATTAAATATACTTTCTAATTACATTATTTATATTTTAAAAGTGTGTGTATATATGACACGTGTGAGTGCTGGTGTGAGAATGAATGGTACATGTGTGGAAGTCTGAAAATAGTGTACAGGGGTTATTTCTCTGCTCCCACCTTGTTGATGCAGGGTTTTTCTTGTTTCTGCCATTCTGTATACTCTAGGGTGGCCTGCCTGGAGCTTCAGCTGTATTCCTGTTCTCAAATCTTGCTTTAGGAATGTTGGGATTACAGATTCAGGCCACCGTATCTGGCTTTTTGTTGCTCAGGCTCAGGTAGTCAGGAGTACACAGTGGGTGCTTTGGCTTGTTGAGCATCTCACCTGAGTAGACCTTATTTAGATGACAATAGTGATGTTTTCTGGATATTTTTATTTCTTAAGGAATAATAGCTAATGTAACAGTGCAAGGGGGCATATGAGACATACAGCTTTGTGGGTTTTAAATTAGAGGACAATACCAAGGAACAAAGAAAAAGCCCTCATTTGTATTTTTACTGTACTTAAATTCAGAATATTGAATATAGCCAGACACATCTTAGAGATGGAGAGAAAAGCAATACAGGTACAAATAGCTCTCAGACAAGTGCTGTTTAGAAATAACAGCCTTTTCCAGAATAAGCTTTTCAGGAAAAGATGTAAAAAGGACTTCTGATTAGGTAGGTTGTAAAAGTACAACATGCTTTTATCTTCTAGTTGTCTTTATTTACTTAATACAATTACATCTCATTTGTATGGAGAGATGGCTCTGTGCTGTAGAGCACTGGCTGTTTTAACAGATGACCCAGGTTTGGTTCCAGCACCCACATGTAGCTAATAACAGTCTGTAACTCCAGTTCCAGGAAATGGATGCTCTTTTCCGGCCTCCTTTTGGAACCAGACATGCACATACATGCAGTAAAAGCACCTATATATTTAAAATAAAAAAAATTATTTAAAACTTTATTGGCTTGATATGACTTTACATTTCAGTAAAATCGTTAATTGGAAAAATTCTTCTGTTCAGAAGGGAACACATCCTTTTGTATTTCTAAGAATGGAAAGTGCCCCCCCAATACCAAAATACCAAAATAGAACCAGAAACTACCAGATGTTTTCATACCTGCCCTCCTCTGTATATGTGTATGTAAATTTTTTGTTTCCTTTTTTTTTTTTTGAGGCATGAAATCTCATATAGCCCTAGGCTGGCCTTGAATTTGGAATCTTCCTGCCTCAACTTTCAGTGCTGGGATTACAGGTATGTACCACCATGCCTGGGCCTTACTTTTTTATTTGCCTTTTGTGCTTTGCTAATAAATCAAAAGAAGTAGCTATATGGATTTCAGATAAAACAGACTTGAGAGGAAGTTTCCAGGAATAAAGACAGTCCTTATATAACAAGGTACAGTCATTTGTTTCTTCAAAATGACATCGGAGATGTTACCTTCCATGTGCCTGCTGCTGAGCACACTGGCAATGGGTAATTGATGAGTGAAGACAACAGAAGAAAACACGCTCCTCTAAGCATACGAGGACAGACCACAAACCGGGCATAAGATGCTCCTTTACTTGTGCCCACAGACCAGAGTAGAGTACAGTTAGAAACCAGTAGCTCTATCACTGCATAACTTGTGTTGTAAAGTTAGAAATATAGTTGGGAAATATAAAATTATAGATACTAAACCTTATCCTAGAATGATAGGGGATAGGAGATTTCAAGGGAAAATAAAAAAATGAAAAAAAAAAAAGTGAAAGCAGGTTAAGAGGCTAACGTGAAGTGCTGGAGAAGTGTGTCAGAGGTAGTGCAGGTCATTGCAGGCAGTTCAGTGTAAGCCTAAAGCCTAAAACCTGCGGAAGATAGATACATTATAAAATTGAGTGTAAAGATGTGAAAAAGTCAAACTAAAAGCAAGGTTAGGATTTCATTTATTTTGAGACGGTTTCGTGTAGCTGAGGTTGGAATCTTGGGGATGAACTCAGGTCACCAGGTTGCATGGTAAGCACTTTTACCTGGTGGCAAACCTGGAGCAGCTGTCATTAGATCCTGCTTGTTTGTTTTTGTTTTTGATTTATTTTATGTATGTGAGTACCTTGTTTGCTCTCTTAACACACATCAGAAGAGGGCATTTTTTTTTTTTAAAGATTTATTCATTTATTATATGTAAGTACACTGTAGCTATCTTCAGACACTCCAGAAGAGGGAGTCAGAACTTGTTACGGATGGTTGTGAGCCACCATGTGGTTGCTGGAATTTGAACTCTGGACCTTCAGAAGAGCAGTTGGGTGCTCTTACCTACTGAGCCATCTCACCAGCCCCAGAAGAGGGCATTTGATCCCATGAGCCACTGTGTGGTTGCTGGGAATTGAATTCAGGACCTCTGGAAGAGCAGTGAGTGCTCTTAACTGCTGAGCCATCTCTCCAGCTCTAGACCTAGTTCTTCTAAGTAAATACTCTGCCCCATGATTCTTTCCTTGGGTCCCATAGTTCATCTTTCTTGCTTCTTTTTAGGGACTTTCTCCTCAGTAACCAGGGCCGTCTGGCATCTTCTGTAATACTATTGCAGAAGGAAAGACATCCTAGCAGGGAGGGATTCTGAAAAGCAGGAGTTAGCCTGGGGTAAAATTCTTGCCCCATTACTACTTGCAGCTGAGTCTTTGTTATCTTAGATGCTCCACTGCTTTGCGGAATCGCTTAATATGTCTTAGAATATTTTTCCACACTATTCTTTTCCTGCACAGAATTTTCACACTAGGGTGAAGTATAGGATGTGGGGAGAGACCACTACTTTACAGCCTTGGACAATCCATGATGAGAGTACTGTCTACTGTCAGAGTTTGAGCAGATTTTTGTTCGTGCATTGGTGTTTTAATGTCTGCCTATGAATTACTATACCTAAACTTAGGGTGGCTGGCATGTTAATTCAGAAGATAGTTTATAGTGCTTTTTCCCCTGTCACATAAGATTTGAGATCTTAAGGTTATAGAAGTATTACATATCTTGTAGTCTTTATATACAGAGAGTTTTGTTTTTGTTTTTTAATTATTGTAAGTGTACATGTGCATGTGTTTACACTCATGGGCGTGTGTGCCATGGTGTGTGACAGAGGACAACTTTGTGGAGCGTGTTCTCTCCTTCCATCTTTCATGTGAGTTCTAGAGATCCAGCTAAGGTTCTAGGCATCCGTGAGCACATTTGCTGGCTGAGCCCTCTTGCTAGTCCACAAGGTCTTTTTAAAAAAACATGGTTTATCCGTGTGTGGTAGTGCATGCCTTTAACCCCAGCGCTCAGACGGCAGCGGCAGGTGAATGTCTGTGAGCTTGAGTACATCCTGATCTATGTAGTGAGTTCCAGGATAGCCAAGGCAATGGAGAGAGACCCTGTCTCAAAAACAAAAAGGAAACAACAGCAAAATTTACTTATTTTATGTATGTATGTGACTGTGTATATATGTATGTACACCACATGCATGCAGGTGCCTGTGGAGGCCACAGAGGTTATTGGATACTGTAGGTGAGTGGTTCTGAACCTTTCTAATGCTGTGTTCTTTATGTTGTGGTGACGTCCAGTTGTAAAATTATTTCGTTGCTACTTCATTACCAAACACACACACACACACACACACACACACACAACTTCATTTTGCTACTGTTATGAATCATAATGTAAATATCTGTGTTTCTGATGGTCTTAGGTGAGACCTGTGAAAGGGTCATTTGACTCCCAGGTTGAGAACCATGACTCTAGATTGTTGAGTGGCCCTGTGTGGTGTTGGGAATCAAGCTCTGGTTCTCAGCAAGAGCAAGTGTATTTAATTGTGGAACCATCTAACCTGCTCTGTACAGACTCTTTTACTTGTAATTTTTTTAAATGAACAATTCTATGAAAATCTATTAGGGCTGGTGGGATGGCTCAGCAGGTAAAGGTGCTTGTTACCAAGCTTGGAATCCACGTGGTAGAAGGATAGAACTAACCAACTCCTTTGAGTAGCAAGCATATGCGCACACAGAGAAATAAATGTTTATCAAAGCCCCTACTATACCTTATTTCATAAGCACCTATCTTTGAGATTGTTTACCTTTGCATAACTATTTAAATCCAAGGGCCTGTTTTAGACTTATGTATTTCTTTTATATTTTAAATATTTATTTATTTATTTAATGTGAGTATATAGCTGTCTTCAGACACAGTGGAAGGAAGAGGGAATTGGATCCCATTATGGTTGTGAGCCACCAAGTAGTTGCTGGGAATTGAACTCAGGACCTTGGGAAGAGCAGCCAGTGCTCTTAAACGCTGACCCATCTCTCCAGCCCTGTATTTCTTTTTTCTTTTGGCTAAATTTTGTTGTATACTTAGGTAGTTGGCATGCTTAATGGCAGCAGTATAGAAATTATATGTAATTTGTTGACTGTTAGAGAACAGAGGAGATTAAAGTTTTACCTAATCAGGTTGCCTGACTAACCTCCCTAAAACTTAACCTTAACCAAGTCTTTACATTTGGGTCTTATAATTGCTACTTGTGGTTATTGGTAGAGATCTTAACTTCTATTTCTGAACAGCTTCAACTGTTATGAAGTTCTGCATTGAGCCTCTCCCACTCTCTTAGCCATTTAAATTAATTTTGTATCTTTGAAGCTGGTAGCTTTATGTGAAAGTACTCTTTAGTGTATTTGAAGACAAATGGATAAAAGGTCTTTTGGACAGGCCAGGCAGTTGTGGCACATGCCTTTAGTCCCAGCACTTGGGAGGCAGAAGGAGGCAGATTTCTGGAAGCCTATATAGTGAGTTCCAGGACAGTGAAGGCTACACAGAGAAACTCTGTCTTGAACCCCCCCCCCCCGCCCCCAGAGTCTTGTTAGTCTTGTTTGTTCAGGATGCCCATCCTGATATTCCTTCCTTGCCTTATACACATTTTTTTTTGACCAAATATCCTTTACAAAGAAAGAAGGAAAAATGCATTTACATCTTGATGGAATATACCCGCATGTACACAAATAATGTGTGGTATGTATACTTTCTTCTTCTTTTTTTAGTAGAAGAAAGTTCATTTTGGGTTATAGTTCTTGATGGGGAGTCGACAATGTCAAGGGATCATGAGCCCGAGCAGGAAGCTGAGAGATCACATCTTTATTCTCGAACGGGAAGCCAAGCACTATATAGATTTTTAAGGTATATGCTAGTGAAATATAAATTTTGTAAGGCAACGTCCTCTTTTGATATTTTGGAGACAAGGTCTCAACTTAGTAGCCCTGATGCTCCTGGAACCAGGAGTGTAGGTCAGGCTGGCCTTGAATTCACAGAGACCTGCCTTCCTTCTGCCTTCTGAGTGCTAGAATTAAAAGTGTGTGCCATCAGGCTGGGCTTCACTTTATAGCTTGGAAAACGCTGTCTGGTTTGTAGACGTTGGAGGCATGCAGTAGAAATAAACAGTCCCAGCCTGGAGAGTCGGCTGTGAGTTAGAGCACTTGCTGTTCCTCTAGAGAACCTGAGTCTGGTTCCTAGCATTTGCATGGCATCTCACAGCTGGTTTCAGCATCTGACACCATCTTCTGGCTTCTGAGGACAGTTGGCATGAGTATGGTTTATATACATACATGTAGGCAAACATAAAATAAAAACAAATAGATCTAAAAAAAATTAGTTTCAAAGTCTGAATGTTAGAATAATAGCAAAACCAGGTTTAATCCCCATCACCTCAGTGATTTTTAAGTAAAACTTAGCAGGATCACCAAGTTTGTGGTAATGACTGAAATAAACTAAAATATGCTTTTTGTTCTTGCCCTTAGGTGGCGACAGACAAGGTGGCAGAAAAGCTGAGTTCTACTCTCTCATGGGTGAAGAACACAGTATCGCACACAGTCAGTCAGATGGCCAGTCAGGTGGCAAGTCCATCTGCCTCACTACACACCACATCCTCGTCTACCACACTGTCAACACCAACACAGTCACCATCTTCCCCATCAAAGTTGAGTCCAGACGACTTAGAACTCCTGGCTAAGTTGGAGGAACAAAACAGGTGAGTGCAATTGCTGGACATTTCTCTTGATTATCATACAAACCAAATGTCAGCCTAAGTGTTCATTCTTACTAAGAATGCTTATTTGCTTGTTTCTGGTGCATTGTTTATCAGAATTATATAACATACAGCTTTAGGCATTGCTGAGGACGTTTGTTTAAGACTAAGATATGCTTTAGCTAATAGCACTCCCCATTCCTTTCTTAGCATTTTAGACTCTAAATCCTTCATAAATTTTATGAATTATTAGGGCAAAACTACCATTTTTTAAAAATTTTTTTAGAGCTGAGGAGTGAACCCCTAGGCCTTGCATGTTAGGCAGATACTCACTTATTGATCTGTGTTCTCAGTCCCCCTTTTTTATTTTAAACTTTCTAAGTAGTTTCCTTAGGTTAAAATATAAAATAATTCAGTCAAGTCTAGGTGTCTGATTTTTCATTTTAGAGTGAGAAATCCTGTGGAAGCCAAAGTATCTCCTTCCCATAAGAGCGAGGCAGTAATTATTTCCTCTGTTAGGAATCCAGATTCTGTTTACTCTGTTGTTAAGTTTTGAACTCTTTAGAGATGGGTGTTGGTGCAGTCCTATGATCTTAGCACTCAACAAGGCAGAGCCAAACTCTGAGCTTGAGGCCAGCTTGGTCTATATAGTGAGTTCCAGGAGTCTCTGGACCATCATCTTCAACAGAGAGTAAGGGACAGCAGCTCTTTGTGCCTGGTCAAGGTGCAGTGCTATAGCTCTAAGGGTAAAGGATAAGTTTTTTTTTTTTTTTT
>NC_034602.1:95710494-95761301 GCF_900095145.1 Mus pahari | reverse complement strand
ACTCTGTAGACCAGGCTGACCTTGAACTCAGACATCCACCTGCTGTTGCCTTACCAGGGCTAGGAGTAAAGGCAGGTACAACTATGCCTGGATTATCTTTGATTTTACAAATTTATGTTGTTTGCTTTAGTATATCTGAGAATTCTTTTTTTAAAAATTATTTTTATTCGATCTTGTGGGTATAGGTGTTTTGCCTGCATGTATATATATGAGTATCACATATGCATGCCTGGTGCCCATGAAGGCCAGAAGAAGGCATTGGATCCCCTGGAACTTGAGTTAGAGTTAGTTAAGAGCCATGTGTAGATCCTCATAATCACAATCAGCTTCTCTTAACTGCTGAGTCATCTCTCCAGCCACTGTTTTGAGAGTTCTTTGTTTAAGATGCAAATTCATTCTCAGGAGATTTTCATATCTTCCTTTTCCATTGGCGGTTGTCATTCTCCTAAAATATCTTTTGAGGAATAGAAGTTGTATATGTGTGTACATACATGGATGTGGGTGTGTATTCAGCATGCATGTAAATGCATGTGGAGGTAGAGGCTAGTGTGTACACATGGATGTGGGTGTGTGTTCACATGCATGTAAGTGCATGTGGAGATATAGGCCAGAGATTTATGCTGAATCTCTTCTCTGTTGCTTTCCACTGTGCTTTTTGGGTCTCATTGAACCTGAAGCTCATTGATTATCTGGCCAGCAAGTTCCAGGGACCTGCCTGTCAGTGTTCTCCCTTTCTCACCCTGCACTGGGGTTACAGGCAATGGCCCCATGCCCAGCTTTTCCATGGGGCAGATGATCCAAACACAGTGTGACCTCATGTTTGCACATTGACTTATTGACTGAGTTACCTCCTTTAGCATCTAGATTCTACAGCACCTACAATTCTGATGAAGTACCAGCTTAAAGATTGACCTCCAGGAATTGTGCATTTGGTGACCATAGATCATACAAAAGTATCTTCTATATTTTCTTATAGTTTTACTTTATTGATGTTGTTAAAAGAGATGACACCTCACTGGATTGCTAGCTGCCCCCCATATTTCTGGATTCAAGTGATTTTATTAAATTTGCTTGTATGTGATACAAGATCAGAGTTTTGAGAAGCTTTTTAAGATTTTTATTTTATGTGTATGGGTGTTTTGCCTACATGTATGTGTGTATGTATATGTATATATGTCTACCACATATATGCCTGATGCTCACTGAGGCCAAAAGAGGGCCTTGGCCCTCCTGAACCTGGAGATAGATAGTTGTGTGCATGTTTGATTGTTTTATGGCATCTGTTAAAATAATTATTATTTTGAGACAGGTTCTCTCTGCTGTATAGCTCTGGCTGTTCTGGAACTCCTGTGTAGACCAGGCTGGCTTCCAAGTCCCAGAGATCTGTCTGCCTCTGTCTCCCCAGTCCTGGAATTAAAAGCGTGCACCATACTCAATTCCTTTATTTGCTTGATTTTTTTTTTTTTTTTGTAATTAATTGGATTCTTTAGTTAGACCTCAGTTGTTCATAGATTTTTCAGTTTCTGTCTGCACTCAGTCTCATCTCAATCTGTTCATCTGTATTGATTAATGGTCATAAGGTGGACTGTTTTGCCTTTCAATATAGCTTTGTATGTAATAGGTTTGGAAATCAGATATTATTCTCATGTGGTACTTTGAGAATGGTTCTGTAGGCTCAGGAATTTCTTTCCTTTTTCTTTTTCTTTTTTTAAAGATTTGCTTATTTTTATGTCTATGAGTACACTATAGCTGTCTTCAGACACCCCAGAAGAGAGCATCAGATCTCATTATGGATGGTTGTGAGCTACCATGTGGTTGCTGGGAATTGAACTCAGGACCTTCGGAAGAGCAGTCGGTGCTTTTACCCGCTGAGCCATCTCTCCAGCCCAGGCTCAGGAATTTCAATGCTTGGTCTCTAATTGGTGGAAAAGATTTGGAGATGTGGCCTTGTTGGAGGTGTGTCACTGTGGGTGACCTTGAGTTTTCAAAAGCCCATACCAGGCCTAGCAGAAAGATACATTTAACTATTAAAAACAACAAAAATCCAAATAAAATGTTGAACTTGAAGAGCTAGCTTTCTTCCTCTCCTTTACCCTGCTACCCTCTCATTTCTCTGACTACTGGTAAGGAAGTCGTATAGTTTACAGGTAAAAAGTGCTTGGCAGAATTACTGCTGTGACCCCACAGTAGGTGTGTCACCAGCATATATTCCATGGAGACCCCCCTCCTGATATCTGGTAACTGATTTAAGTGGTAGGAAAGTGTGAGCAATGTTGCAAGAAATTAAGATGTAAGACACATGAGAACAGAGAATCATTTTCATTTACATGGTTTCATTGCAGCTATTTCTTTAAAAAAAAAAAAAAAGTGTATGTGGCAGCCCCAGAAAAATGTGAAGAAATAGTTTAGTGCAATATCAGAGGTTTGTTTGAAGAAAGTTAATAATTGATAGACAAAGTTGAAATGAGACAGATCTTTATGGTTTGTGTTAATGTGCTTTTCTTCTTACTAAAAATACAAAGGCATTGGCAGAGATGAATTTAAGGAGGTAAGCTTCAAGTGTGGACATTTTATTTTAATTCAGTGGGGGAATGTTACTGTTTGAAGGTATGAACTACCTTTCTATCTGTGGTGTTTAAATTTTGGTATTGCTCCTATTGCTTAGCACTTTTCAGTGTGTCTCTCAAGGAGACACAACAATGATGAAACAGCCATTTATACTACATATGTTTTTAAAATGTAATTACCATGAATCTTTGATACCCTAGTCTAAATATCTACGTAAGATCTGTACAGTTTAGTATTTTAGCTGCTAGCCCACAGAGTTGTCGGGCACTTGAAACGTGCCTAGTCTGGCTGAGATCTACTGTAAGTGTGAACTGTTGTAGATTTTGAAACATGCCTAGTCCAGCTGAGATATACTGTAAGTGTAAACTATTCTAGATTTTGAAACGTGCCTAGTCCGGCTGAGATATACTGTAAGTGTGAACTATTCTAGATTTTGAAGACTTGTTTTGAACAAAGTCATAAATGGGGACTCAAGAGGTTGAAAGCAATGACTGCTCCTCCAGAGGTCCTGAGTTCAATTCCTAGGATTAATACTGTTTAAAAAAGAGACTTTAGGGATGGCCTATAGGCAAACGTTCTGTATAATCTTTTTTTTTTTTTTTTTTGTAGAACATGGTTTTAAGATTTTTAACTGTTGATATTCAACAAACAGTAGTTATTTTAAGATATACTTCATTGTTATGTCTCCCTTTTCATTTCTGATTTTATTAATTTGGATACTGTCTCTGTGCCCCCTGGTTAGTTTGGCTAAGGGTTTATCTATCTTGTTGATTTTTCTCAAAGAACCAGCTCTTGGTTTTGTTGATTCTTTGTATAGTTCTTTTTTCTTCTATTTGGTTGATTACAACCCTGAGCTTGATTATTTCCTGCCATCTACTCCTCTTGAGTGTACTTGCTTCCTTTTGTTCTAGGGCTTTCAGGAGTGCTGTCAAGCTGCTGGTGTAAACTCTCTTCAGTTTCTTTTTGTAGGCACTCAGAGCTGTGAGTTTTCCTCCTACCACTGCTTTCATTGTGTCCCATAAGTTTTGGTATGAAGTGTCTTCATTTTCATTAAATTCTAAAAAGCTAAAAAAGAGACTTTTTAGGGAGCCTTTGGCAGTGTCTGTCATGTGTGAACACATTAATAGAAGGCATCATTAGTGAGAAATGGCCCTTGTCAGATTTGAATCTTAGTGCTTTGGTTTTGTACTTTCCAACTTCTAGAACTGTGAACAACAAATGCCTGTTTAGAAATTACTTAATTCAGTTATTTTGTTATAGAAGACCCAGATATGTGTCACTTTACTTTTTTACTTTTTTACTTTTACTGATTTGCTAACCATTTAGTTGACAAATGATTTTCTTTCTCCCAGTGTGTTCCATAGTGTGTTTAAGTGTAATGTTATTAGAGACCTTGGAGCCTTACGCTGGAAACACTATTCTTTTTGTGATAAGGTTCTATTTTTAAATGCCAGAATAGTTAGGTCTCCATATGGTATTCTAATACAGCGTTTTTCTGCCTTGGTTCTTTATAAATTATCTTAGCAATTTGCAAATTACCAGTTGGCGTAGTTGTTGTTATCTTACTCTGATACCCATGGGAAAACAGTGAGCTACATCTGATATTCCAAGTATTTAATGTCATCTCCTCGCAATTGCCAAATTTCTGTATTCTTTACTTTTTTCTTCTCTGAACTTTAGACTTGTTTCCAACCGCTGTTTGATATAGTCTACAGGGATGTCTTCCAAGTCCATCAAAGCACAAATACTAATGTCTGACAACTGTTCCTTCTGTTGATGCTGTTGAGTTTCATATGGGTGTACCTCCTCCTCTCCTAGCTCTCTCTCCCTTCTCCCCTCTCCCTTCTCCCTTCTCCCCTCTCCCTTCTCCCCTCTCCCCTCCTGCTTGTGGACGTTGTACATCGTGGTGCGCACTAGGCTCCGCACCACGATGTACAACGTCCACAAGCAGCCTCTCTCCCTCCATCCCTCTCTCCCTCTTTCCCCTCTCCCTCTCTCCCCTCTCCCTTCTCCCTTCTCCCTTCTCCCTTCTCCCTTCTCCCTTCTCCCTTCTCCCTTCTCCCTTCTCCCTTCTCCCTTCTCCCTTCTCCCTTCTCCCTTCTCCCTTCTCCCGTGTTTCTCATCTACTAAGGTTTCTTGCATGAGGATGAATGTGAGCTTGTTTACTTGAGTGAACATGGACAACTAACCACTGAAGAAAGAGACTCTCCTTGTCCTGGTAGCCATTAACTGTCAAGGCTCCTCAAGGAGGAGTGGAGTCTCATAAGCCCCTCTTCTCACCTGTGATAGAATGTTGACAGAGTGACCCAGCTGCTGCAGCATTATTTCCAAAATTGTGTTTCCCATCGACCCCCTCTCTCCATCTTCCTGCTTTCATAGTCTTTCTCTTATGTGATGTTCCCTGGACCTCAGGAGCGTCCCTGAAAGTCCTGTTTAGGCCAAACACTCAATAGCTAGTTACTTGTAACACCTGAACAGTTTTAATGCCTTTGCATTACATGCTCTTTCCCTGTCTCTGTCTCTGTCTCTCTCATACACACACCTGAACATATATAATGTTTCCACATCAGAGAGGGGGGTGGGGGTGGAGAGAAAGAAACTGAGGGCAGCAGTATTCTCTTGGGCAGACTGGTTGCCGGGGGCAGGTGTGGTGAAGGATGGGACTGTGAAGCCAGAGCTCTTTTGTACTTTTCAGTTACATTGTTACAGAGAGGGTTTTGTTTTTGTTTTTAATGTTTGTTGCATGCATACTTCCATACACAAAGTAAATGATCTCTGCTCTCAAAAGAAACCTAAGTCAAAGCTCAGAAGAACCCAACAAAACAAAAATGGCTACTCTTGTATATGTCCAATGAAGCCTGTATACCACCTTGGAAGGTGGGTATCTTGATTCTGTTCAGTTCTCAGAGCCAAAGATACAAAGCTCATCTGTTAGAGATAACACTTAAACTGCCCCCCCCCCAATTTTGTAATATTCCCTGATTCTCCACTCCTCCTTTACAGGATGGTAAACCCATCTGGTGAAGAGAATAATTTAGAGGAACTACTCAGTGGACAGATTTTTATCAGTGGTGCTACACTCCGTTTTCTCAGTTTCTAGGCTCAGGTCTGGAAGTTGTTGACATTCAGGCAGTATGCCTTCTACCACTACTGCTTTTGTTGAAATTCCATGGCCATCAGCCATCTGTTTTGGACCCTAAATTATTAACTACATTTAACAGTAAAAAATGAGAATACTTGATTCTAACTATATTTTCATAAAGTCTTCATATTAAGACAATTGTAAATGCTTTTTTCTGCATGCCTTATCTATAATTCGTGTCACTTAATAATAGGATAGGTCTAGAAGAGGCACTGTGTTGGTTTCACTATGTGAGGATGAGTGTTTACACAAACTTGCCTGTTTGTTGCTTCTCAGCTGTGAAACTGTATATCATGTTATTATTGTATAAAATAGTTAGTTGTAAGACAGTGGTATTTGTCTAAACAGAAAAGGCACACAGGAAAAAGCAGCATCAAAGTTAACAACGGTTGGTATGCTTGTGTGTGGTATTTACCATGGATTTTGCAGGCCCTGCGGTGAATGAATGGAAAGCTTGGTATTCTGCACTGCTGTACATTACAGTGAGTGTGAAGGCCCAGGACATGACACTGCCAGCAGCTTTGTATATATATATATGTACATTTCAGTGGAGTGGTCTTAGGCTTTATGTACACTGTATAGTTGTTATATGGTTATCTAGGGTTTTTTGTTTTTTTTGTTTTTTGTCTTTGAAACAAAGTTTATGTATCCCAGACCAGCCTAGTGCTCTCTATATTGACCAAGCTGGCCTTGAACTTGTGCTTTTTCTGCCTCTGCCTCTGCCTCCCATGTGTTACAATTACCAATGCCTGCCACAGTGACTGGCTATGCTGTATTAGAGCTACATTTTTTCTTCAATTTTTTTTTTTTTTTTTTTTTGGAGTGGAGATGGTATTGAAACAGTCTCATTACATAGTTCAAGCTGGCCTTGACTTGTGATCTTCTTGCGTGTGCTTGTGTGTGTGACAGTGTAAAGATGCATCTGCCTATATACTGAATATCAGTATGGCTGAAGAATGGCTTGGTTTTTATAATTAGGAAAAGAATGCTGTTTCTGACAAATACAGTTTGACATTTCAAATAATGCTTTATTAGGGTATGGATGGTGTAAGACTTTTAAAAGCTGCATACACAGCACAATTTAAAATTGTGTGGCTATCCTTTAAAAAGTGTATTGCAAAGTAGTTATGTGGGCATTTTACTATATGATTGTGCTCTTTTCTGAGTTTGGCCAAAGATAGTCTTTAACTCACTGAATAGTAGTGCTTGTTTTGGTTAAGTATGTTTCAGAAGTGTCAGAAGGTTTTGATAAAATGCAGCTTAGTTTTATTAACACAGCAAGTTTCTTAAGTTAATTCCTGGAAGGTTAGATATTCTTTCATGAAAATGCCTTTAAGCTTATGTTTCTATCTTATTTAATAAAATTACTCTTAAAGTATCTTTTTAGTTATAAACTGGAATTGTTTCATAATTTGAAAATGTGACCAATCTAAATGAAAGGCTGAGGGAAAAATCCACTAATTTCAGCTAAAAAAGTTTCTAAAGTAAAAAAGCCTATTCACACAAAATTTATGTAATGGCTAGAATAATTGGTTTATTACACAGATGAGTCATTCTTGAATGTACAAGCTCCAGAAGAGCAATAGGGTCTTTATATTTTTTTCATCAAATTAAACTTTTACCCTTAAATCCAAATGGATTAAGCAGTTACTATAATAAAAATAAGAGCTATTAGTGATGAGTCAACTAAGAAACCACAAATAAACCAAAGAATATGGAGAGAAAGTGTGAAAGAAAGAAGGTTGAGTCATTGAGGTATAAAAGATTTTGGGAACAAAGCTAGTCACACTTTATGGACCAATAGCTCCAATCTATTTTTGTTGACCAGTTAGACTTTAAAATACAAAAGGTAGGTTTTGGCTTAATCTGGGTGACTTTAATGTTCATTTAAGTTCTAGGTCTTTTGGAGTAAAATGAGTACAGAAATGTTCATGTTCTTCACCTAGCTTTTCATAAATTTTAAAAATTTAAATTTAAATGGCTTCCACTTAAAAGCAATCTCATTGTCTCTTATAGACTGAGGGACCTTTACCCCTTCTGAGCAGTATTGTGTACCCACCACTTTCACACCTTGTGGTTATCCAGATTTAAGTAAATAAGGAACACTTTTAATCTCACATCCAGGTTATGCCTGGAGACTGCTCCTCTGCTAGGAGACAGTGTTGGTTCAGTAGTTCCGGTGCGTGCCACATGCAGCGGCACTCTATCAGGTGAAGACGGCGCATCAGGGAGGATCAGGTACCGCGTGGGCGTGGGTTCTTGGGAAACAGTCAGGTGGGAATCAAAAGGACTTCTGTTTCAGAGTTCCCCTAGCTTTTATTTGTAGAGGATATCCAGTAATCTCTTTAGTCACATCGCATACTTCTGAGTCCATTCCCGAGCTGTTCTGTTGTACTTGTCTCTATCTGTTTTGTAGATCTGAGCAATTTCAGGCACTAAGGGATCATCTGGATTGGGGTCACACAACAGAGAACTGATGGACAAAAGTACTTTGGAAATAGTTAGTGCTGGAGACCACTGTGACCGAAGAATATCAAGACAAATACTGCCGTTACTGTTAACATTTGGATGATAAATTCTTGTTGTAAATTCAACCTTAGGTGGTTTGAAGGGGTACTCTGTTGGGAAATCAATTGTCAAGAAAAATGCTCCACCCTGATAGGGACTATCATTTGGCCCCATGATTGTAGCTTGCCAGTGGAACATATCTTCCCCAACAGGACCTGCTGAACACTGTGCTGGGGGATCCTGGGCCAGGTCGTTCAGTTCCTTGTGGATTCTCTTCAGAGCCATGGTAGAAGGCTATTTTGGTGGGCCCCAGGTGGAAGGAGGCAGGCACCGAGGGCCTGGGGCTGCCTTGTTGGTTTTGGATCAGCCGCAGAAGAGGAGGCGGGCAGTTCTGGCCTGGCCCTGGCAGAATGTGCTGAGGGCCGAGGCCCACTCAGCTTCCGGGCCAGCCACCGTGGACACTGTATCTGTCTTCACATCCGTTGACGCATCACCCTGTAGCCGCCCTTTTTGTGCTGCCGCAGTAGCTGTCTCGTCTTCTGAGACTTTAGCCTCTGCGGATCCCTCCGCCGGAGCCTCTGCCCAGGGCTCGTGCCATAGCGGTATCACAGACCGACGCAGCTTGCGCAGCTCGGGAGGGTGACAGTTGGTCAGGGATGATGGGATTGGCAGCGTAGTAGGCTCTTTTGTTTGTTTGTTTTGTAACATGACCATCATCACGAACTCATAATAGGCTTTGCTACGATGTCATGAGGGCAGCTGTCACCAGGCTACCAAATCTTACCTTTGGTTCACTTTGAACAAACCGCTGACGACTGCAGTTCATTGGGAAGAGACTTGATGTGTCAAGTATTCCACAGTGTTTCAAATCTCAGATAGAAGGAACTTTTTGCTTTTTAATTTTTTAAGAAGAGAATTTTAAATTCTCTTCACAATGTTTCAAACCTCAGACAGAAGGAACTTTTTATTTTTTAATTTTTTTTTTAAAGATTTATTTATTTATTACATGTAAGTACACTGTAGCTGTCTTCAGACACTCCAGAAGAGGGCATCAGATCTTGTTACAGATGGTTATGAGCCACCATGTGGTTGCTGGGATTTGAACTCCCGACCTTCGGAAGAGCAGTCGAGTGCTCTTACCCACTGAGCCATCTCACCAGCCCATTTTTTAATTTTTTAAGAAGAGAATTTTAATTTTTGTAATTAGAACTTCTGAGATGAGTATTCTAAAATTTTCTAGAATATACAAGAAACTTGAGAAAGCAGCTATATTGTTCCCACCTCTTTCTTTTTACAAAGGTTGCTAAAAATAACCTTTCGCTAAGTAATTCATATTTTAAAACACATTTTGGAAAGCTTACAGTAAAAGGGAGCTCTCTCCATATTCATTTCTAGTCCTAATTTTATGCTCTCTTTCTCTTTTACTTTAGGAAACAAGTAAAAAAGAAAAACCAAAGCAGAATAGCAAAACTAAAAAGCACAAGAAACACAGATATAAAAATAAAACCCATACTAACACAAAATTGGTTCACATAATACAGAAGCAAATGACCAATAAGATTTAAGAAAAAAAAACCCCAAAGCAGTAAGAGACCAAAAAACAAAACAAACAAAAAACAACAAAAACCCTGTAAAACCACAATTAAGTTAGTTTTGTATTGGCCATCTGCTGGGGACATGGGCCCTACCCTCAAGTGTGGTTTATGTACCCAGTTAGGTTCCATTAGAGATGGCTTCTAGGTTAGGGGTGGACCTTGTGTCCACTCGCCCCTCTCAGCACTGGGAGTCCATCTGACCAGGACTGGTAAGGGCTCTGTGTTTGATGCCACAATGTCTGAGTCTTTGTGTGCATCAGTCCTGCTGTGTCTAGAAGGCCTTGTTCCCCTGGTGTCGTCCATCCCCTGTGGCTCTAACAGTCTCTCTGCCGCCGCCCCAGCACAGCTCTCTGATTTTTGGGTGGAGCGGTTTATTTAGTAAGACGCCCCCTTAGGACTGAGTGCTCCATTATCTCTGTCTCTGCACATTATCCGGCTGTAGGTTGTTGTATTAGTTCCCATCTACTGTAAGGGGAAGCTTTTCTGATAATGGCTGAGACACTGATCTGTGTGTACAGCAGAATGTTGTTAGGAGTCTCTTTGTTGCTATGTTACTTTAGCAGAACAATAGTGTTTGGTTTTCCCCTAGGCCCATGGCCTATCTAGTCTCAGGTTCTTGGCTACCTGAGCAGTGTCAAGCATGGGTTCCATCTTGTGGAGTGGGTCTTCAATCCAATCTGATAGTGGCTGGTTACCCACAGTATTGGTTCTACTGTTGCACTAGCATTCTATGTAGGCAGGTCACTATTTGTGAGAATAATGACTCAACTAGATGTAACTCATTCATCTTATGATTCAAATTATGGAACTTTGATTTGGTGGTGTAAGATGTCTAGTTGGAGCTCACCATTTAGATTTCTTTTACATATGTATATATTTTAAGTAGCTCCTACAGGAATTGGTTTCCATATGACCTTACAAATGGCCCTTAGTGTTAGGTGTCCCTCCTCAGTATTTCCTCCCTGGTTCAACTCATCTCTTTCCTTTTTAATCCTTTTGTTCCAGTTCCCCCAGCTCCAGTCCCCACTGTCTCTGGTTCCATTTGGAGTAGAGTTTTGTGCAGGGCACGAGATATAGAATGTTTGCTTTCTTCTATATACAGCCATCTGCTTTGACCAGCACCATTTGTTGGAGATGCTGTCTTTTCTTCAGTGTGCATTTTTTTCTTCTTTGCCAAGAATTGGGTGTCCATAGGTGACTTATGTGACTTATGTGGGTCTTCAACTTGATTCCATTGTTCAATGTGTCTGTTTTTATCACTATTAGTGTATTACAACTAGAAATCTGGGATGGTGACACCTTCACCAGTTCTTTTATTATTCAGGATTTCTCTGTCTCTGTCTCTGTCTCTGTCTCTGTCTCTGTCTCTCTGTCTCTCTGTCTCTGTCTCTGTCTCTCTCTCTCTCTCTGTTTCCCTGTGAAGGTCAAAATTGTTTTTTTCAATTTCTGTAAAGAATTATGTTGGAATTTCGATGGGGATTGCATTGAATCTGTAGATTTGCATTTGGTAGGATGGCCATCTTCACTATATTAATCCTACCGATGAATGAATGTTGGAGATCTCGCCATTGCTTGATCGCTTGATATCTTTTCAATTTCTTTCTTTAATGTTTTTTATTTATATTTATTTATTTATGTATTTATGTATTTATTTATTTATTTAGTTTCTTGAGACAGGGTTTCTCTGTCTAGCCCTGGCTGTCCTGGAACTCACTTTGTAGACCAGGCTGGCCTCGAACTCAGAAATCCGCCTGCCTCTGCCTTCCAAGTGCTGGGGATCAAAGGCGTGCGCCACCACGCCCGGCTTCTTTCTTTAATGTTTTAAAGTTTTTATTTTACAAGGCTTCACTTGCTTTGTTAGAGTTACTGCAAGGTAATTTGTTTACGTATTAATTTTTCGAGGCTGTTTTAAAAGGTACTGTTTTCTTGATTTCTTGCTCAGTCTGTTATTTGTATATGGAAAAGTTTCTGAGGTTTGTGTGTTGATTTTGTATCCTGATACTTTTCTGAAAGTGTTTTTCAGCTATAGAAGTTTCCTGGTAGAGTTTATGTTTTGCCTTTTTTTGTTTTCTTCGAGACAGGGTGTGTGTGTGTGTGTGTGTGTGTGTGTGTGTGTGTGTGTAGCTTTGGCTGTTCTAGAACTAGCCCTGTAGACCAGGCTAGCCTTGAGTGCTGGAATTAAAGGTATGAGCCACCAGCACTCAGTTCTTGGTGGAGTTTTTAGGCTCATTTATATATAAATTCATATCATCTGCAAATAAAGATACTTTGACTTCCTTCCTTCCTTCCTTCCTTCCTTCCTTCCTTCCTTCCTTCCTTCCTTCCTTCCTTCCTTCCTTCCTTCCTGTTTGTATCCCCTTAATCTCCTTCAGTTGTCTAATTGCTCTAGCTAAGACATATATTCATATATTGTATTTTCTGAATAGGTATGGAGAGAGTGAACAGTCTTGTCTTGTTCCTGATTTGAGTAGAAATGTTTTGAGTTTCTCTTTATTTAGGTTGACATTGGCTGTGGACTTGCTATAATAAATCATCTGTTTTATGTTGAAGTATGTCCCTTGTATCCCTAGACTCACCAGGAGTTTTATCATGTAAGGGTACTGGATTTTTCTCAAAGGCCTTTTTTGCATCTAACGAGATGATCATGTGGTATTTGTCTTTTAGTCTAGTTATATGATGGTTTACATTTATCCATTTACATGTAATGAACCATCCCTGCATCTCTGGGATGAAAACTACTTGTATCTTAGTTAACTGTGGCCTGGTAAAAAGAATTGGGCAATATTCCTTCTGTTTCTATTTTGTGCATTAATTTGAGTAGTATTGGGATTAACTCTTCTTTGAAAGTCTGGTAGAATTCTGTACTAAAACTATCTGGTCCTGGGCTTTTATTGGTTGGGAGACTTTTAATGACTGCTTCTATTTCATTAGGTGTTTTAGATCTGTTTAAATTGCTTTTCTGATCTCGATTTAACTTTGGTAGGTAGTATGTATCTAGAAAAATTATCCATTCCTTTTAAATTTTATAATTTGGTGTGAGGTATGCATTTAAAATCCTCCGTATTTCCCCAGTGTCCTTTTTTTTGTCTCTTATTTTGTTAATTTGAATATTCTCTTTTTCACCTTTTAGTTAATTTGGCTAAGGGTTTATCTTACTGATTTTTGTCACAGAACCAGGTCTTCCCTTCATTTAATCTTTGTATTTATTTGTTTGTGATTGGATAATTTCTGCCCTGAGTTTGATTGTTGCTTGCTGGGGACTGTTTTTGGTGTTAGTTCTCCTCTTTGTTGGAAGCTTTCTAAGTGGTAACATGAGACCTCTCCAGTTTTTTTTCAGGCGGAAAGTTAGTGCTGTGAGCTTGCCTCCTCTTAGCACTGCCTTGGTTACATCCCATAGTTTTGTTTATGTTGTGTTTTCATTTTCATCCAATTCTAAAAAAGTGTTTAATTTCCTAATTTCCTTTTCCATTTCTGTCTTGACCCATTCTTCAGTAGTGTGTTGTTCAGTTGGTATCCAGCTTTAATTGGTAGTAGTCTAATAGGATGCAGGGTATTATTTCAGTTTTCTTTTATCTATTGAGATTTGGTTTGTATCCAATTCTATGTTCAGTTTTTGAGAACATTCCATGTGCTGCTGAGAAGGAAGTATAGTCTTTGGTGTTTGAGGTGAAATGTTCAGTAAATATCTGTTACATATGTTAGGTTTATGATATCGATCCCTGTTTCTCTCTTTAGTTTTTGTCTGGATGACCTATTGACAAAAGTTGGATATTGAAATTGTTATCAGTGTGTCAGGGTCAATATGTGATTTTTCTTGTAGAAGTTTTCCTTTTATGAACTTGGGTGGTTTTGTGGTTGGTGCATAGATGTTTAGAATTACACAATCTTAGTGGGTTTTTCCTTTTAGTATGTGATGTTCTTCCCTATCTCCTTTGATTAATTTTGTTTTGAAGTTTTATTTTGTCAGATGTTGAAATGACTCCACCTGCTTACTTCTTGTATTTATTTCCTTGGAGTATCTTTTTCTATCCTTTTTCCCTGAAGTAATGTCTATCCATGATGGTAAGGTGTATTTCTTGGATGAAGCAGAAGGATGGATTTTGTTTTCTAATTCATTCTTTTAGCCTGTGTCTTTTTATTGGGTGAAATTGAGGCCATTAATATCACGAACAGTGTTCCTTTTATTTTGTTGGAATTTTCTTCCCTCTTTTGATTCACTCGTTTGGGATGATGTATTCCGTGTGTTTTCTTGGGCATGATTAACCTCTTCAGATTAGAGTTTTCCTTATGGCACTTTCTATAGAGATGGATACTGTTTAAATTTGGTTATTATTATGGACTATTTCTCTTTGTCCATGTATTGTGGTTGATAGTTTTGCTAGATATAGTAATCTGGTCTGGCGTCTGTGGTCTCTTAGTGTTTGTAGCATATCCATCTAGGCCGTCTGGTTTTAGAGAAATCAGGCGTTATCTGATAGATCTGCTTTTATGTGTTACTCAGCCTTTTTCCTTTGTAGCTTTTACTATTCTGACTTTGTACATTTAGTATTTTCATTATCATGTGTTGTTGGGAATTTCTTGTCTGGTCCTTCCTACTGTCCTGTCTATATGGTTCTTGGTGATAGGGACCCCCTTCTTTAGGTTAGGGAAATTTTATTTATGATTTTGTTGAAAATATTTTCGTGACTTTGATTTAGTGGTGGTGGTCATGGTTCTCCTTCTCTTCTTTCTCTTCTTTTTCTTCCTATAAGTTATAGATTTTCATAATGTCCCAGATTTCCTGGATGTTTTATGCCTGGATATTTTTAGATTCAATGTTTTCTTTAACTGAGATATTCTATTTCTTTTACCTTGTCTTTAAGGCTTTGATGAAGCTTTCTCTAAAGTTTTTGTTGGGTTTTCTGTTGAGTTTTCCTTATGATTCTCTTTGCACCTTCAGGTCTTAAACTGTTCTACTCATCTCCTTTGACCGTTTGTGTTTTCACAGACTTCTTTAAGGGATTTGTTCATACCCGTTTTAGGGTCCTTAACTGTATTCGTAATTGTTATTTTGAAATCCTTGTCTCATAGCTATATTGCCTTTCTTATGGCTTACTATAGTAGGGTAGGGCTCCTGGGTCATTGTGGTTTTTGCACTGGTGTGTAGGCATTGGGCTTAGCTTGATTGAGGTGCCTGTAGATGCTGATTTCTGGTCTGGTCTTCGTTGAGTGAGAGTTCCATCCCTTGGCGTCTGTTACTCTCTCTGGATCATAGGAAAGTGTGGCTGTGGGTTGCCTGGTAGGGAGGGCTTCTTAGGTTGGTGGGTGGGTGGCAGAGAGGAATAGAGGTAAGCTAGGAGAACAGGCTGAGAGCAGCTTCAAGAAAGATCCAAGGGGAGTTTCTCCACACTGAAAAGTAGGGGCAGAGTCCTCAGGCTGTAGTTGGAAGAGGGTTTCAGTAAGGCAAATAATAAAGACACACAAGAATGAAAGTTTAGGGAGTCCCTGCCAGCCATGGCCACTGGGGTTGGGGGGAAGCAGGTAGGAAGTGCTTCTAGAAGAGAGGACAGAGAATAGTCCACTGGAGGGAATAAAACGGAGTTCATTCCAAAGTTCAGCAACAGTCCCTAGGGCATGGGCTAGGGGGTGGGGGCCACCTTTGGGACTGGGCCTGGGGAGAAGAGGGACGTGCAAGCTTACTGCTGGAGGATAGGAAGTAGAGTGAAAATTGCATACTTGAATCCAGGTTTGCAGTGTCCACTGCATGCACCCAAGGTAGTATTGTTGGCTGACTCAAAGGAATGGGTATTGACTAGGAGGCAGGGTTTAGTGGCCCCAGAAAGGAGGAAAGCTGGGTCTGCTGCAGTGTTTGGCATCCCCAGGGAATGGAGGTGGACCGAAAGGGGAGTGATCTACAGGTTCATTTCATAATCTGACACCACTTTCTGAGAGCCATGTTAGCTCCATGCTGGCTAGCTTTGTTGTGTGGAGACTTTAGAGTTAGTGTGGTTTAAATTGTGCTTCTGTGTTGTCTGAAGACATTGGACTGTTTTTTGTGTGAATATTACCTACTTTGTTAACATTTCAAATGTTATCTACTTTCCTCATTTCCCCTCTGAAAATCCCCCTATCCCACCCCTCACCCTGTTTACTAACCTACCCACTTCCGCTTCCCTGTCTTGGCAATCCCCTACACTATTGATCCTTCACAGGACCAAGGGCCTCTCCTGTCATTGATGTGGTTGGAGCCATGAGTTCCTCCTTGGTTACTCTTTGGCTGGTGGTTTAATCCCTAGGAGCTCTGGGGGTACTGGTTAGTTCATATTGTTGTTCCTCCTATGGGGCTGTAAACCCCTTCAGCTGTGTAGGAGATTTCTATACTTATTGCTACTGTCTAGGAATTAGAGCCTGGTTTTGCCAGATCTTTACGTATAATGTATAGTTGCAACACACACACACACACACACAAACACACACACTTTGTTTAGATGTATAGGCTATACATGTGTGTGGAAGAGGAAAAAAGAGAAGGGATTTGGTTAAACATTACTTTTTAGGTCTAGTCACAGTAAATATGGGATTTATGGGTTAGTATATGTTAAGTATATATTAATATATGTTTCCCCCATGGAGCCACTCCCACCCTAATCTCCCTAGTTTGAACGTAAAGCATCTAAAAAGCACACCTATTTCTTTCTTTCTTTCTTTCTTTCTTTCTTTCTTTCTTTCTTTCTTTCTTTCTTTCTTTCTTTATTTTGGGGGGCATGTGTGGAGGTCAGAGGACAACTTCTGGGAGTTGCTTCTCTCCTACTACTGTGTGAACCCCAGGGATTGCACTCAGGTGATCAGCAAGTGCCTTTACCTGTTGAGCTATTTTATTGATCCTTGAATTATTTTTGAAATTGTCCAGGCTGGTCTTAAACTCTTAGGATTAAGTGAATAAGTAATTTCCTGATAGGTGAGTCTGTTCTGAGATTCTCAGACTATTGGTGTGCACCATTGTGCTGAGCTCCCTTCCTTGTTGTATTTCTTTTGCGTGTCGTGTTATGGCACGCATGTTGAGGTCAGAGAGAACCCAGGGGAGTCAGTTTCTTCTTCTGTTATGTAGGCACTGGGGATTGAGCTGAGGTTGTCAGATTTGACAGCAAGCACTTTATCTTCTGAGCCTTCTTATTGGCCTCTTTGTGGCAATGAATATGAATTATAATGGGGCTAATTGTATTAAATGCTTAAAATACATCTTACTGGTTCAGTTTTTTTTAACTACTAAGCATAGTGAAAAAGTGCAAGAGTTGCTGATTTCAACCAAACAAAAATTGTTAAAACTGTAACTTAGAGCTGGCATGATGGCACTTGCCTTTAATCTATTCTGGAGGCAGAGGCAGGTGGATCTCTGTGAGTTCGAGGCCAGCCTGGTCTACAGAGTGAGTTCCAAGACAGCCAGGGCTACAACTAGAATCCCTGTCTTCAACAACAACAAAAGCTAATTATTGTCGTGAAGTTTTTAAATGCTGTCCTTACTTTATCCAGTATCATGTGATGTGGTATCTTAAACACCTTTAATTCTTTTTAGATTAATAGAGACAGACAGTAAGTCATTAAGATCAGTGAATGGGTCAAGAAGAAACAGTGGTTCCTCTCTTGTATCAAGTTCATCAGCCTCCAGCAACCTCAGCCACCTGGAGGAAGACTCTTGGATTCTTTGGGGAAGAATTGTGAATGAATGGGATGATGTACGCAAGAAGAAAGAAAAGCAAGTGAAGGTATTTGCATTGATTAGGAAGTTCTTTCTTTTATCCCAGAGGGTACAAGGCATTAGGAAAGACAGAAGGATTCTCCTAGTAACCTGTGTGCTGTGTTAGGAGCAGGTTGCTTTAATATGTCTTCATTGTCCGTGCTTGATAGAAAGAAGCCTAGGTTGTAGAGATTCACAGTTGAAAATATATTTTTAGAAGTTAAATTCTCCCATTTTGTAAATTCAGAAATGTAACTGAGACATCCTGTGTTAGCATTTTGCCTTTTTCCTTCAGCAGCCCTTTAAGTGTGACGGTGCAGTAGCATGATGTGTGTAGCTCTGGACTGTCAGGGCCTTTACGCCTTGAAAGGCCATGTTTTCAGTGAGAAGACAATTTATCATGGCTTTGTAGTCCCTGATCAGAACTTACCCAAGGTCAAATTGTAACCAACATTCCAATTCCAATCCAACATTCCCCTCCCTAAAACTCTTGGATCACAAGGTATGAGACATTTTAAAAGTTTTTTCTTTTTGTTTTTAGGAGCTTGTTCGTAAAGGGATACCCCATCACTTCAGAGCAATAGTTTGGCAACTTTTATGTAATGCACAGAGTATGACAATTAAGGACCAGTATTCAGAACTCCTGAAAATGACTTCACCTTGTGAAAAACTGATCCGAAGGGACATTGCTAGAACTTATCCAGAACACAACTTTTTTAAGGAAAAAGATAGCCTTGGACAAGAGGTTTTATTTAATGTAATGAAGGTGAGCTCTATTTACTCATTTAAAAAAAATGAAATGAATTTGTAAGAGGTTGAAATTGTACATTTCCATAATGAAGCATGAATTCCCATCATGATAATCAGGTACTTGGGCAATAATTTAGTTTTAGTTCACTTTCTGCTTTAATTCTGACACTTCATCAACATGTTGTTTGGAGAACTTATTAGAAAATTTGTCACATTATTTACCAGTGGTTGACAAAAAATAACTTACTCTCACTGACCATTGAAGGTTCTTTATGGGGATAGATAGTTCACACCGTAACGAGTTCATGACTGACCTATGATATGGTCCTAGTTGTTAAGTATACTCGGCTCTTTAAAAGTTTACTGTTGCTTCTTCAATATTGCCTTCCCACATCTACCCCTGTGAAATACTAGTTTCTTCAGTAGTTTGAATTTTGTTGTTTTACCTTAACTGAATGCAGTATTTATCTCTATCATAAAAAATCTGACTTGACTTTTAAGCTCTGTGACCTTTCTGAGTACAAATTGCTTTATTTTCTTTGTCCTTAGGAGCTGCGACTTTCTTATTGGGAAATTGTCAAAAGAGATTTTATGTAATAAACCATTTGCTTTTTAAATATTTATAGAATAACATCTGCAACAAGTAAGCAAGAGCTTTTTTAAAAAAACGGACTTTAAGCGTCTCAGCAGTTTTAGGTTTTGGAGAAGGGAGATAGAATACACACGTGCAAGTTTGAGCGCCATGTTTTGCTTTCCAGGCATACTCTTTAGTGGACCGTGAGGTCGGTTATTGTCAGGGCAGTGCTTTCATCGTTGGATTGTTGCTGATGCAGGTGAGTTAATGCACGTAAGTAGTGACTGTCTAAGCTTAAGGTCAAACAGAGAATTTAAAAACCATCTTCAGTTTCACTGAGCTAAGCAGATTTGTGTTATCTCCTTAAACACAACGTACATAGTAATTTACTTTTGCACTTTGAAAGTAATACGTATAGCTATCTTACTGCCAAAAGAAATTTCAGACCCTGTTCTCCTCCTCCCTCTACCCACTTCCTTCTGTCCTTCTGCTTCCCACTTCTCTCTTCTCTCCTCCTTTCTCTGTCCTTCTCCCTCCTCTCTCCACCTTCTTCCCTCTGTCTTTCTCCTTCCTCCTTCTTCCTTTGCTGGAGACTGAACCTAAGGCTTTGTATACTGTATCACTGAGCTGCAGGACCAGCTTTCTACTTGAAAAATAATTACAAAGCCTTTTTATATGTACTCTGTATATGATCATGTGTTGTGAGTCACTCTTTGTGTGGCCATGTGTGCAGGGATTGATTTTCTTTCTGGGATGTCACTTGGGTCATTAGGGTGCCAAGGCCTTTGTCTGCTGCACCATCTGGCCAGCTCCCCTAACTTCTTCCTTTTCTTTTCTATGTTTTTGTAGGTTTTATTTTTATGTTTAGTTATCTGTGTGGGGGGGCGTGGAGGCTTGTGCACATATCTCTAGTGCCTGTGCAGTCCAGAAGTGGGTATTGAGTTTTCTGGAGTTATAGGCAACTGTGAGCTTCCCAACATGGGTGCCAGGGACCAAACTTGGGTCCTCTGCAAGAGCAGTTTGAGATTTTAACTGCTGAGTCATCTTTCCAACCTCCCCCTTTATTCTTTAATATATGTAAGTGTACAAAGATATTCTACAAAAACTTTACCTGTTTTAAATTTCACTTGTCAACATTTGATGGGGAATAATCTTTTCCCAACCAAGGATGATCAGACTAAAATTTCATATAAAGTCTTATTTATGTTCTATAAATGTTTGCCTTCCGTCTGATTCTTCAGGCTCTGGGTCAGGATTCTTCCTTTCCGTTTTGTCTGTTGCTCAGGAGCTGGGGATAGAAGCCAGGGCTTCATGCTCACTGAGCACCTGCCCTTCTACTGTTACACCTCTCACAAACCAACTACCACTGTTATACCCACTGTTTTAAGAACTTCTAGCAGTGGCTACTGTAGGGTATTTTTCCATGTTAGGTAAAGCTGGGTTATCATGTACATAGCATAAAATTACATATGTTAATGTTGATCTTCCACAAAGTTGTGATCTTTCTGATTTGTAAATGGTTGTCACTGGTACACCTTTTTACTATTAAAGTCAAATATCATTATTATCAGTCTAGTGAATTTTGCCAAAAATTTCTTCTTTTATGTTAACTTCAAAATAACATTTTAGTACTCACCTCTGCTGAGCATCTAGAGTCTAGATTCTAGAAAACAGTGTTTTCCTTTTTGACGAGTAAGTCTTGCAACAGCTTGCACAGCTGTATTGCTGGAGTTTGCTGTGCAGCAGCTGTACCATCTCAGTTTCCATTTGTTCCAACAATTGTTCATTGATTATTTAGCCTCAGAAAGTGGCCTCTTGGGTCTTCTAAGTTTCTTGTTTCCTGAGTCTCCTGCCCCTCCACAAGAGAATACTTAGTCTTGGAGAAACAGCCACACAAGAAGTAGAAAACAGATTGCAGCCTTTGCTATGACTGTAGAGCCCGAGATATTAACTGCCTGCCAGGTTTACTGGAAGAAGAATTCCATCTTAAGGTTTGTCTTAGTTACTTTTCTATTGCCAAGAAAAGACTCCATGACCAAGGCAACTTACAAAAGAAAGCATTTTTGGAGGGCTTGCTTACAGTTTCAGGGTGAGGCCATGCGTCACATCTGATCCATAAGTCAGGGTTGGAGGTGGAGAGGGAGAGAGAGGAAAAGTGGAGCAAGGAGGAGAGGAGCAGGAGAGGAGAGAGAGATAGAGATAGAGATAGATACTGGGCCTGGTGTGAATCCTAAACATCCACAGCCAGTAACACACCTCCTCCCACATGGTCACACCTCCTAATCCTTCCCAAAATGTCTACTAACTGGGACCGAGCTATGGGCCATTTTGATTCACTCCATCACAGGGATCTTGTTTTGTCTTAGGGTGTCTATACTCTCTGTGTTCTAGGGCTTCTCTTTCATCAGATAATCCCTCATCTCCTTTAATAGTTTCTTCTTTTTTTGGGTTTTTCGAGACAGGGTTTCTCTGTGTAGCCCTGGCTGTCCTGGAACTCACTCTGTAGACCAGGCTAGCCTCGAATTCAGAGATCCACCTATCTCTGCCTCCCAAGTGCTGGGATTAAAGGTGTGCGCCACTACTGCCCGACTAATAGTTTCTTAAAATGTGTTTTATCAAGTTTCCATTTCTGACTTACATAAATAGCAGTTTTCTCTCCAGCATTCCCATCTATTCCAGTTTATTTCCATAGCATTCATCACCACTGACTTATAAATATAATTTATTCTCTGCATTATCTATTTATCTCTGGAAAGTTTAAGCTTCTTGAGAGTAAAGTTTATGTGTTTTGTTGATGTTATTCTTGTATTTATGAGAAAACTATCTACCTGTAAATGGATACTTGTTGATTAGATTAGATAGGTTCCATTCAGGGTAGTATAGCCATAGACATATAAGTTGATTAAATTACTGACTTAGACAAGTTGAGACAGTTATTGAATGATACTTTGTTGGTCTCAGAGTTTCCATTTTCAGACTTGGCAGCCTGGAACTGCCTGATTTTGATAATTGTACTGCTTTTTATATTGTACTCCGTATCCATTTAAAACATTGTTCGTAGGCTAAGTTCAGTGTCCAGAACCCTTGTGTGGGAATGTGCCTGTGCTAGAAACATGTGCTCAGTGAGTCCCAGGATGGTGAGAGACCCTGTCTCAAGAGAACAGGAGGTATGAAACCCAAGAGGTGGCATCCATGGTTGATCTCTGGCATCTGAATGAACACCAGCACATATAAACACATATAGCTCAAAGGAAAAGAGAAACTGTTATTGAGTGATACTTTGTTTAAATATGATTTTGTTTTGTATGTCATGAAATTTTGATCTGTGTTGTTATTTTTTTTTAAATAGATGCCAGAAGAAGAAGCTTTTTGTGTATTTGTTAAATTAATGCAAGACTACAGACTTCGTGAACTATTTAAGCCAAGTATGGCAGAATTGGGCCTTTGTATGTACCAGTTTGAATGCATGATACAGGTAAATGTCCACTCCCACCTTTTGTACTCCCTCATCGAAACATCATTTTAACAAACTATGTTGAAAACATTGAACTAAGTGCTGGAGAGAGCCTCAGTGGTTTAAAGCAACTTTGCTGCTCTTGTAGAGAACCTGCTTCACCTTACAGCTGTTTGTAAGTCCTTGTTCTGAGGGTCAGATGCCTTGTTCTGGTCTGTATGGGCACAGGCACACACAGTGCACGTAGGCAAAAATACTTAAACACATTTTAAAAAGGGGCAAAGCAGCAGTTGGAAAAAGAGGTGTTTTAATACCATGATGACTTGCTGGTCAGCTTAACACAATTAGACCTATTTCTAAATGAGGAGCTGTCAACAAGGCAGTCATGGTCTGGGGCTTTCTTATTCAGACTTTAAGCATTAGCGTCAAATGTGCCATAACTGACCTATATGCTGTTGCTTCTGTCCTGTGTGCCTGCCGTCCCTGCTGGGTGGTCTGAGTCTCCTGGAGAAGGCCAGTTCACTCCTTGTGGACACTGTCGGTTACACCCCTTCCTTCCCTCTGTTCCCCTGCCACCTCATTTCCCCCCCATCTGTTGACTTTTTGCATGTTTTATAATTGTATGTAGCTAGCTTAAGATTCAAATGGTGTAGAAATCACAATAAAGGAGATAAGGATTGCAATCAAAATCAAGTGGACATTTTAAATTTTTTGTTTTTTTTAAGACAGGGTCATACTTTGAAGCCATGGCTGGCCTAGAACTTATGTAGACCAGACTGGCCTTAAACTCACAGGGATCTTCCTGCTTTTACCTCCTGAGTGCTGGGATTAATTAAATGTTTATAGCACCACACCTGGTGTAAAACATTTTTGAAATTTTTTTCCTTTCTGGATTTGATTTGGGTCAGCATTTCTTGTTGATACAAGAGGCAAGTTTCTTTTTTTATTTTCCTTTTCTTTTTTTGGGGGGGGGGGTATTTTCTTTATTTACATTTCAAATGTTATCCCCTTTCCCAGTTTCACCCCTCCTAGAAACTCCCATCCCATCTCTTTTCGCCTGCTTCTATGAGGTTGTTCCTCCACCCACCCACCCACTTCCCGCTTCCTAGCCAAGAGGCAGGTTTCTTAAGACAGGGGACAGGGTTTCCTTGTATAGACCAAGTTGTCATGGTACTCCCTGTGTAGACCAGACTGTCCTTGAATTTACAGAGAGAGAGAGAGAGAGAGAGACAGAGAGAGAGACAGAGAGACAGAGAGAGAGAGAGACAGAGAGACAGACTTCTGCTTATGCCTCTAGAGTACTGGGATTAAATGTGTGTTCAACCACCACCTAGCTAAGAGTCACCTTTTTCTGAAATTATAAAATCCTGAGTGTTGTATAAAGAATGAGATATGAAAGTGTTTTTATATATTTTTTAAAAAATCAGAATACATCTTGAGGTATTTTCTTCCTTCTGAAATAGTAATTTTGTTTGTTGATACAAACCTTAAACTCTTGGTGCTGAATGTTAAGACATCATTGAAGGTCTTGCTGTTTTTCCTACTCTGTAGGAGGTAAAGATGAGTGGCTGATGGTATATATAGTACTTGAAAGTTCAACATAGCTTTTCTTTTATTTAAACATTTTTTAGAACTATTAAAGTTAATTAAAACAGATAGAAGATATCAGACAACTGCAACCACCAAGAAGATGAAGAAGAATAAACATTTTATGACTGTTGTTCAACACGCTGTTTATGGCTGGATGGATATTCGACTATGGTTTAGTTTTTCTTATCAGTGAATCAGTGTAAAGATATACCTGAAGTTCGGTTTCCTGTCATTTCTTTGCCCTTCCTAGATTGTAGCTGTTAACTCAGTGTCAGTGTTTATATTTGAGGTTTTCTGTAATTCTAGATCTTTGTGTTTGATGTAGTCTTACCTGGGGATAATCTAGCTTGAAACACTCAATTTTATTGTGTTTTAACTATTCTTTTCTCTTCTCTAGGAGCATCTTCCAGAACTCTTTGTACATTTTCAATCTCAGAGTTTTCACACATCAATGTACGCATCATCCTGGTTCCTGACTATCTTTCTTACAACGTTCCCACTACCAATTGCAACAAGGGTATTTGACATCTTTATGTCTGAGGTAAGCTCACGTGAACAGACTAGGAATAACAGCAGAATCAAGGAGTCATGGGTTAATTAGAGCAGGACAGTGTAGGGATGAGGGAGAGAGTGTGTCTCCACTGTACTGCTTCCACAACTATCTCATGTAAGCCTCCTCACAGCCTTATTGGGTAGGTTCTGATACTATCCCCTCTGTTAGATGATGGATGAGGAAGCTGAGACTTACAGGACAATTGAGTGGCCTGACTGGAGACATTACCAGCACTTGGGGGCTGTATCCAGGATTCAAATATATATAGTTAAGTTTTGGACTTGCTCTCTTAAGTCATCTTTTTTTTTTTTCAATCACCTTTGAATGATAGAGTAAATCAAAAGTAAATTCTCCCTCTCTGTTAATACTATTGTGTAGTGCATCTGTTTCTCAAATAGTAAGACAAGTAATTCCTGTAGTAAAGCTGCTTCTATCCTGTCAAGGCTCTCCCATTGTCAGTGACACAGTGGTGATCCTTGTTTTTTGTTGTCTGAGTGTAATGTTCTTAGAAAGATCAGTTTATATGATTTATCTAATACAGTTTGGGATGGACTTGACAGACAACAGTTTAGTCAGTGCTGTGGATTCCATATAAAATCTCTCCACTTGTTTTCTTGGAACACAGCCCTGCCCATTTTTGCAAATGTAGTGTCCACTGCAGGGCTACATGGTAGAGATGGATAGTCGGAAAGGTGGACATCAAGTGTAAAATGCTTGCTCTCTGACTCTTACAGAATATGTGTGTCAGTTTAGATCCTTAAATGCTTACTTTGTTGTTATTATTATTATTATTATTATTATTTTTGAGACATGGTTTCTCTGTGTAGCCCTGGCTGTCCTGGAACTCACTTTGTAGTCCAGGCTGTCCTCGAACTCAGAAATCCGCCTGCCTCTGCCTCCCAAGTGCTGGGATTAAAGGCGTGCGCCACCACACCCAGCTTTTTTTATTTTTTATTTTTATTTTATTTTATTTTATTTTTATTTATTTATTTATTTATTTTTGGTTTTAAAGACAGGGTTTCTCTGTGTAGCACTGGCTGTCCTGGAACTCACTTTGTAGACCAGGCTGGCCTTGAACTCAGAAACCTGCCTGCCTCTGCCTCCTGAGTGCTGGGATTAAAGGCATGTGCCACCACACCCGGCATTTGTTATTATTTTAAATGGTTAATTTTTTGTTGATGGAAGAGTAAACACATTTAGCTTTATCTAATTTGTTTCATCAGGGTTTGGAAATAGTGTTTCGAGTAGGATTAGCGCTTCTTCAGATGAATCAGGCAGAATTAATGCAACTTGACATGGAAGGGATGTTACAGGTAAGTCATTCATGATTCCTTAAATGCTTCTAGATTTGTCATTAATGGGTCATATGCAGTAACAATTCTGCTTTTCATTTATTATTTCTTAGCACTTTCAGAAGGTCATTCCACATCAGTTTGATGGTGGCCCAGAAAAATTAATCCAGTCAGCTTACCAAGTCAAATACAACTCAAAAAAAATGAAAAAGTAAGTAATTTGTATGATCTTGCAGCTATGGAACTTACTGAAGCATATAGGCACTTCAATGGACATAGAAAACAGTCTAGTGAAAAGTATCATATTTTTCTTCCTTAGCCTATAAAATTTTTAATCTTACTAGGTAGTATTAGCTTTTGTACAACACAACACAGGTAATATTAGACTGTCATTCACTTTTAGTAGTGATACACAAGATCACTGTAAATTTCTTTTAAAGTGCCTTCTTGCTTCCCATTCTGATGAGAGTTAGGAGTATTCATGTATATGTGGGCAAGTGTGCTGTTGTTTTTAGTATTTACTGTTATTACTCTTGGTACTGGGGAGTGAGCAGAGGGACTGAGCCTGCTGAATACATGTTTCACCACCAGGCTGTACACCAAGTCTACCGTGCTGCTTATTTACAAACATATTGAGTGGTTCTAGGCACTGACAGGCTGTCCTCTCAGCTCTGCCCCAGTGTTACTTCCGTGCAGGCAGCACCACCAGCAGCAAGGATGAGATGTTCAGATTCTCATTTTATTTCTAAAACGTTCAAGATAGTCAATCTCAGTTCCTGGATTAAATTTTTTCTCTATCTTAAAAATAAGGTCAGTATATTAATTAAGAATTATAGCTGTAGGGCTGAAGAGATGGCTCAGTGGTTAAGAGCACTAACAGCTCTTCCAAAGGTCCTGAGTTCAAATCCCAGCAACCACATGGTGGCTTACAACCATCCTTAATGACATCTGACTCCCTCTCCTGGTGTGTCTGAAGACAGCTACAGTAAACTTACATATAAAAATAAATAATAAGGGCTGGTGAGATGGCTCAGTGGGTAAGAGCACCCGACTGCTCTTCCGAAGGTCTGGAGTTCAAATCCCAGCAACCACATGGTGGCTCACAACCATCCGTAACAAGATCTGACACCCTCTTCTGGAGTGTCTGAGGACAGCTACAGTGTACTCACATATAATAAATAAATAAATCTTAAAAAAAAAAAAAAAAAAAAAGAATTACAGCTGTTACTTCCCTAGCTCCCAGTACTTACTGAAATAATTCTTAGCCTAATGGCATAGTTAGAATTCATGTCACTGGAGGTCTATGGTAAGAAGTGTTTCTAAGCTGTATGAATGCTTGCAGTAGCAAGATCTTTGTTGTTCTTTTGAGACAGTGGCTCACTTTGTAGGTCAGCTGGCCTTGAACTCTGGCAGTCTTCCTAACTTCACTTATACTAGGATTAAAAGTATGTGTCACCGTGTCTGGCTTCCTCCCTTTTTCTAAATACAGTGTTTGTTCCTTTTCAGTACTTACTCAGAGGACAGGATACTCCCATCTCCTCCAGGTCCTTGCTCTATTCATATTGCTTCTGGATTTTATCCGTAACTTCTGTTTAGCATTTTAATCACCTTTATTTATTCTGTATGCTAGCACCCACAGACAGGCCATCAGGCTCGATGACGTCCTTGCCCACAGTCATCTCACAAGCCCTTTCTTTGTCTTACTTGTGATATGGCCTTATTGTGTAGCCCAGAATAATCTGCAGTTCACTATTCTCCTGCCTGTTCCTCCTTGGTGCTGGAATCACAGGTGTTTGCCACCTGGCCTCTTTAAGCTCTCTTTATTTTATTTTTTTTATGCTAAGAAGGTAATTTTGCATTGACACTTAAAAGTGACAAAACAAAACCAGCATAGCATTCCACTTTGCTTTTTATAAAATGTAATTCTAAAGGAATAGTTTATAGGCATTAGCTTAGCTCATATCATATTTTAAGTACCTTTTTTTCAACCAGGAAAATATTCAGATTTATAGAAAAATAGATTAGATTGATAAATATCCATATTTTGTATCTAGCTTTAACAGTTATTAATACTTTGCCATATTTATTTTCCTTCTTAGAAATTATAAAGCAAAAGTACAGAAACCATGATGCCTTATTCTCTGCTACTTCAGTATTTGTGGTATAAAACAGTTGCTTGCTTCCCTTGCTATGTGACTTTCACTTCTTAACCGTGATGGTGTGTGTCCAGTGCATGCATCGGGTGTTGTTGCCATGAACTGTATCACACGTGTGGACTACATCTACATTTCCCTGTCTTGACCTCTTTCCCACTCCACCCAGTCCACCGCTCTGCTGTTTGTTTCTCATGTAACATTTGTTTCCAGTTATACCTCGAGGAGAAGTAAAGAGATGTGTTTTATGTTAATATGTTCTTTGTTGTTGCTGGCCTTTTAGTACAGGGCTTCTGTGTGTAGCCCTGGCTGTTCTGGAATTAGCTCTGTAGGCAAGGCTGGCCTCAGACTCAGAGATCTGCCTGCCTCTGCCTCTCATGCCTGGCTAACATGTCCTTTTAAATTAAGTAATTTAATAACTACTTTTGAATATACCTTTAATTTTCTCTCTTATTTTTAGACTTGAAAAAGAATACACTACAATAAAAACAAAAGAAATGGAAGAGCAAGGTGAAATTAAAGTAAGCATTACAGGACTTTTCAAATTGCTGAAGATAAATTTTTTCAAGCCAGAAATTTGGTAGTAGAGAAATTTGTATTTATTGGGATCTTCCTGTGGTTGGAAGTAGGATGGTGTGAGTGAAGTTCCTCTCCCTCTCGTGTGAGAAGAAGTAGCTCTTTCCCTGCCTTGGCCTGCTCCTCCGCAGAAGAAAGCATAGCTGTGGAAACTGCATTCTTCTGAAACATTTGTAAAACTTGCTGAGAAAGTGTTTGCTGTATTGTGCAGTTGAGAGCAGAGTGACGTGAGGTTGGCGGTACAGAACAAAGGCTGAGCTAGTTGGGCCTATTATGGCGTGGCAGCATTCCTTGGCCATATAAATTTATAGATTTTAAGGCCTTTTATGCTGTGATATTTATTATGTGAATGGAAATTGGTATAGTTTAAGCAACAATTTGACATTTTCCCTATGAACATTCATATTTAAAGTTTATTCTTTGTTCAACTAATATTTGAATACCAGTTATGTTGTTAGTATCTGTAGGAGACAAGAGATGTTAAAATAAGAATATTATAAGCTAGTCTGGAGATAAGGCTCAGCGGAGAAGGGCACTAGCTGCTTTTCTAGAGGACCACGGCTCAATTCCCTGAACCCACATGGTGGCTCTTGACTGTCTGTATCTCCATTTCCAAGGCAATCCAGCACCTTCTTTTGAACTCCTTGGGCACCATACACATGTGGCACACAAATAATACATTCAGTCAAAACTCATATCAGAAAATTAAAATAAATCTTAAGAGAAAAAGTATAAGCCATTATAAATGGAGGAAACCAAGGCTGTATATTTATTACATTTAATGTGTAGAGTTGCGTTTCAGCGAGAATGATGACTGTGATTGTTTCCTTTGCCTTGCCTTCTTACTCAATGTGTGATAATCTACCAGTTCCTTACAGTCATTGCTTATAAAAAGTGCCATACTCTCAACACCGTTACTTAGGGACCTGCTGTTTTCTCTCTCAAGAATCCTTGCAAACAAACTTTCTTTTTCCTTGGCAGAGGCTACGCACAGAAAATAGGCTTTTAAAACAGCGCATTGAAACATTAGAAAAAGTAAGTAAATGACTATTGCAAGTCTTCTGAATGATTATTGTTTATAACAGATCTTTACAGAATTTGGAGTGTAGCTCACCTAAGATGTGGTGCTGACCTCAGCTTCCCTAGCTACACCCATGGTAATGTTTAACTGAAGTTATTGTTAGAGTTTAGAGTAATGTACCAATATCCTTTACTTTCTTCTCGTGGAACCTCTAGAAAGTGTGACTTAGTTGGGAGTAAGTACATTCAGACAGGATGTTTTAAAGATGAATTCCAAACATGCCCTGTCTTTTTAGCCACATGTTGAACATGGCAGTCAGTGTTTTTTTTTTGTTGTTGTTGTTGTTTTGGGTTTTGTTTTTTTTGAGACAGGGTTCCTCTGTGTCCAGTCAGTGGTTCTTAATGTGTGTAACAAACAGCTTTACATTTAGACAAAGTGACTGGTTCGTTTTCATGTTGATTTTCAACACCAGATACTTTTATAACTCTTTGGTTGTTTGAATTGACTTGATATCCTCTCACTAGCTTTTCCTTCCTGTTTCATATAAGATAACTAGAAAGCAAAAAAGTTTTCATATTTTTCTTACTCTGACTTTGATAGACTGTCTTTTGTAGTGGTATTTTAAAGAATGAATTGGTTAATGTAATTTAAGAGTCTTCTTACAGTAGGCATGTTGCATGCACAAAGTTCTGATTCAATTCCAGCACTGGAGATGGAGATGCACATTCATAATCCTAGCACTTGGGCTGTGGTGGTTGGAGGGCCAGAAGTTCAGAGTTATCCTTAGCTACGTTGTGAGTTTCAGGCCAACCTAGCATACATGTTTTGAGACTGTGTTTCAAAAGCAAAAACAACACAAGAATTCCCCTTGACTGAAAGCAGCCAGATTCAGAAGCTTTTTTTTTTTTTTTTTTTTTTTTTGTTTGTTTCTTTCAGAAGCTTTTTTAAAGCTAAAGGTTCAGAGTAAATTGGTTGAGTCTGGCACTCAGGATACTACCAAGTTTATTTAAAATCTCTCTGAAAATTCTTAGCTAAATATCCAAAAGAGAAATAACTAGAAAGGGGGATAGTTTCCATTGTTTGTCTCTTATTCTAGAAGCCTTCATGATTTTATTATACTAAGTAGTGTTGCAGAAGAACAAGATATCCATTACAGGTTTGTTGATGGTTTAATGGTTTTATACTTTATATCAAGTCAAATATAGTTCTTCTTATGAGATTGTTTCAAAGCAGCCTGGAAGGCAACTTTACTTTTTGATGATTGCACATATATATTGAGTTTATTAATTGTATTTCCCTGAACTCACTAAACACCCAGCTTGCAGTAAAATGCGTAGCTTTAAGTGACTGTCACCATTAGAGTTTGATACTTTCATAGAGAAAGCATTACTTCATCAGACCTTTGGATCTAAGAGGATAGTTTGAGTTTTGTGTCTAGAAAGGTGAGTAGCTGTTTTCCACTGGCATCTGACCTCAGGTTTTGACTTCACCTTTAGAATTCTATAAGTATTTAGGTCTCTCTTGAAATCCTGAACCAAAAAATGTTCATCCTGGATTATTTAGAGTTTAAGTTAAGTTTCTGAATTTCTGTTGTTAGCTCCCTGTTTCTCTGATGCTTACCATACACCCAGTTGCTGCCATGTTTGTGAATGGAATTTTTCTGACTCATATCCCTTTGTCCCTTTCATGGAAGTGGTTTGATGATATGATTTGCCTAAAGGCTGGAGAGATAACTCAGTGGTTAAGAGCACTGACTACTTTTCCAAAGGTCCTGAGTTCAATTCCCAGCAACCACATGGTATCTCACAACCATCTGTAAAGGGATCTGATGCCCTCTTCTGGTGTATCTGGAAATAGCTACAGTGTACTCATATGATTTGGCCTAAAAAAAATAAAGATTTAAAAGTATATTTTCAAGAAGAAATACTTGTTCGTCTCTAGTATTGAAACATTTGTCTCTTTTAGAGACATGATTATATGGAATTGGTTCCTATTTTGATATTTTTTTGAGATTTAAAAATAAAAACATTTTATTAAAAATAAGTTTTAATCTAAATTTCCATTTTAATGAGCAGTGAAAAGTAGATGGAATTTGGGTGTGGATGTTTCTTCTTATTCCTAATTTTACCACTTTGATTTTCTGTCTTTTATATTTCTATCTAAATTTTTCCTTTTGTAGGAAAGTGCTTCCTTGGCAGATAGATTGATACAGGTATAGTTTTTTATTTTTAATTTTAGTGTTTTTGCTAACCTCTAAGGAATCCTAAACTTAGAAATCCATACTTTATGCATGCAATTTTACATGCATTTTTCTAGAAATAATTCTTTGGGCTGGCATATGGCTGTATACTTAATGTTTTGATAAACGTATCATCATTAATTGGGTGCCTATCTCTGCACGTTTTAAAGCTAACCTTATTTTTAAAGTATTTATTTTAAATGGCAAACAGTGGGTTCTATGACATTAACCACTGTTCATTGACATTTTAGCTCTGCATGTACAACTCAGTAATATTGCATGAATTACATTTTTTAATCGGTTTAAAAGAAAAATTATTCTTAAGACTATCAGATGAAATTTTCATTTAGTTTCCTCAAATTTGCTAGAGCAAAATAACAAACTTCTAGCTAATAATTACCTAGGCTATTCTGTTCTTTGAGGTGTTTTTTTTTTTAACATGTCAGAAAAATAACTAAACCTCACAAGGCGGTCTGTCTTGAATCTATTCTAAATTGCTTTATACACACAAAACAATTATGTCCTAAGGGACAAGTGACCAGAGCCCAGGAGGCTGAGGAAAACTACCTCATAAAACGGGAGTTGGCCACCATCAAACAACAGACTGATGCGGCCAGGGCTAAGCTGGAGCAGGCTGAAAGCACCATCAGGGAGCTCCGGCACCACCGCCACTGGGTAAGGAGTCTGCTGGAGCGCGTCTTGCCTTCCCTGTAGGTCACTGTGAACGCACAGCTCCAGGGGAACCATTAAGCACTCCCTGTGTGTTCTGTAATTCAGAAGGGTCATACTATGGCCACAAAGATAGATTCCTGTGCTTTTCTGTCTGTGGTTTTGTTAGAAATAGATAATATTTTCTTTTATGTTATACTCCAAGTCCTAGAAAATTAGCAATATGCAGTGCTTTGTATATTTTCAGAGATTTCTCTTACAGGAGGTAATCCTGACATCTAGTTTTTGATCCTTGTAAAGATGAAGTTAGTACTCAGAATTTAGAATATGTGCATTTAAAATTTTCATAATGTTGACAGTTTATATTTCATGAAATATTCTAGCTTAGACTTCCTATATCAGAACACTGAATTATGGATTAAAATGTATACTTACATTTACTTGAAGAGGAGACAAGTTGTCAAACAGGGAGAGTAATTCTTAAAAAAATACGAATTGCATCAACCTAAAGGTATGAACAGCCACTGATTATATAGCTAGCCCCGAGTATTGTCTTAGTCAGGGTTTCTTTTGCTGTGATGAAACACCGTGACCAAAAGCAATGTGGGGAGTAGAGGGTTTATTTGGTTTGTGCTTTCATGGCACTGTCTTATAATAGAAGGAAGTCAGGACAGGAACTCAAACACGGCAGGAACCTGGAGACAGGAGTTGATGCAGAGTCTGTGGAGGAAGGTTTCCTTTTGGCTTGCTCTCATGACTTCCTCAGCCTGCTTTCTTACAGAACTCAAGACCACAACCTAAAGATGGCACC
This sequence comes from Mus pahari, assembly GCF_900095145.1. Lineage (NCBI taxonomy): Eukaryota > Metazoa > Chordata > Mammalia > Rodentia > Muridae > Mus > Mus pahari. Next base: position 95,728,092 of record NC_034602.1, on the reverse strand, counting down.
ACCCACAATGGGCTGGGCTCTTCCGAATCAATTTCTAACTAAGAAAACGCCCTACAGGTTTGCCTACAGCCTGATCTTACTGAGGCATTTTCTCAATTGGCATTCCCTCCTTGCAGATGACTCTAGCTGTGTTAAGCTGACATAAAAACTAGCTGGCACAGGTGTCTTAAAATTGAGACATAATTTCCCATTCTAACAATCAGAGTAAGGCAAGCGTAAAGGAATTGTGAGGATTAGAAGAAAAAAAAAAAAGCTTAACAGCTTTATAAGGAAGTTGTTGCTTCTGTTCTCAAGTAGGAACTGGAGGAAGAGAAAGCCTGTCAAAACTACAATTCTAAAGAAACCAGAACAGCAGATAGAATGACTACAAAGTGGGCATTACTTTACTCAGTAAAACTAAGAAACATCATTATTTGTATTCAAAAGTTAAAGACTAAAAGAAAAAAGGGCAGTGAAAGCCATAAACATGTTTTTTTTTCCTATTAGTGAAGGCAGTTAAGAAAAATATAAAAAGTATGTTAAAGTAATATTGAAAGGATCACAACTGCAGTAGTTTGTTCTGCCTTTATGTGAGATTTAGGTAATAACAAGGCGTGAAATAGAAAAATAGAATTCTTAGCAATGAAATGGAAATGAGCTGTTAGTGGGGTGCTGTTTGTTTGGAAGGAATGCCTGTTCTCATGCTTGCATGAGCACCAGCTGCAGTTCTAATGCATTAAAGTTGTGAGGCATAGATGACAGCTAATGCTGACACCTCAGCGTGACAGTGAACCGAGTGGACAGAGTGCTGGTTTACAGCCAGAGTCACCTGGGCTGACAAGAACGAGCAGATATTTACTTCAGAGTTTATTTCCCTTTCTGCACAAAGAGGATGAACTCTTAAATTACAGTAAATTGTAGATCATAGAAATAAAGCTATGAGGATATACTGAATAAGTGAAATTTAGCAGCATAGCTTTGAGTGAACTTCCAAGCTCAAGTTTTATATCTAAGATATTAAAATGCCTTGCAAAATTATTGTAGAAATAGTAGAAATTGCATTCTTAGGAAATGAGAGATGCAGCAGACTTTAATGTAGACACATGTGTTTCTCACAGAAAACAATAAGTGAAAATTAGGTCTGTGAATATGGTCTTGTTTATGATTCTATAAGAATTCTTAGAAATCTATTTTGTGTCTTAGTGAGTTAATTTGCTGTGTCAAGACAAACATGTTATTTTGTAGCAATAGCTACAGTTTTATAAGTAATTCTATAAGTTTTTGTTAGTTTTTTCTAGTCAAGACAGAAATTAAAATGAAAATAGTAAATGTAAATGGCCAAGTATCTAGAAATGATTATGTCTCTGTGAGAAGGTATCAGAGGGCTTTGTTGCTTACTCCTGTGCAACATTTTAGAGTGCCCATATGCATGGTACATTATATGTGAACTATTTTAAAAATAAACTGCCCTCAAAATTAAGATTCATTTATCTTACCAGTGTCATATGTTCCAAAATTATGAGAGATTTTAATTGAGAGAGAATCAGAATCTTATCCATTGCATTTTTTGACAGAAGAAATACTTTTCAAAGTAGTGCATATGCAAGTGATGGGAAGTAAGTACAGTTATTGCTGATTTGCTTATAGTCTTCCTTTAAGTACAAGTTTATGAATGTTTGACCTCTCATGGTCAGTGCTTACAATCCACACTCCAGCAGGAGGTAATGAGTTTCTAGTACATCTTCCTTCTGCCACTATCCACTCCTGCCATCTTCGTAGCGCTTTCTATGCTGTGAAGAGCTTTAGGTTCTAGTCCTATTTTGCTAACTGTAATCTTTGATATTTAATGCACTTTTGTTTGGTTTCAGAAACGATTTAAGTAGAGGTAGACCATTTTAAGTCTCTTTCTCTCTATTTTTTTTTTAAACATAATTTGTGAAATTTAAGTATGAAATTTGATGTGTTTAAATGTAGAGGGGTTGTATAATCACCACAATAAAAATGACAATTTTCATCACTCTCAGAATGTGTTGGGTTACAGTTCATTTTCTACCCTCAGCAGTCTGTGCCTCAGTACTTTGGACTTTTCTTGAACTTTCCATGAGTGAATTGTAAGTCAGATTAAAAGTTTCTTTTAATTACCACACACATTTACTTTTATTTATATGTTGTTATTTTTTTTATTGTGATAAGACAGATACAACATAAAATTTACCAATTCAGTCTGTTGAGGTTGTTTCCATTGCTTGTAAACATTACCACTCTTATAAAAATTCTAATGGTTTTATACTCTGTAGTCTTTAAATAACAAATAAGCTTAACATAGTGAAAAGGCTTACAAAACAATGTGACACATTTAGTCAGTGTGGTTATAGTGAATATATACTGATAGGGACCTGGAGAGGTGGCTAAGTGGTTAAAAACACTTGTTCTTCATAGAGGACCCAGGTTTGATTCCCAGCACCCACACAGCAGCTTGCAACCAACTGCGATTCCAGTTCCAACTCCTTCTTCTGGTTTCTTTGGGCACCTCACATGCATACATAAATGTAGGCAAACATGTAACTATAACTAAAACAATACTAGTAAGAACACTAATAAAAAAACATGTGCTTACAGAAGCACACAGTTCTGTGATGGAACAGCAGGATGATCAGGGTATGTAGGGTCAGAGGGAAGCAAGTGGAAACTCCTGCAGGGCTGGGCTTGGACATACCTCAGTGCAGTGAATGCTTGTCTATAGAATAAAGAGGAAATGCAGTGTGAACTGAAGCAGAGTAGGTAGTGGTCTGGAATAGAGAAATGAGCTCCAACACACTTTTAGTCTTTAAATACCTCATCTCAGTAGCTGGTAAAAGCCAGTCGATGACCCTCATTATTGAGTAGAAAACCAAAGAGTTCTGTTGCCACTTTGAACTCATGGGCATTTATAAAACAAGAGTCCAAGAACAGCCGAGTACAATTCCTAAGTGTGAGAGGAATGTTTATACATACACATATTCTGGTCACAAACCCTAAAATACTATGTTTAATACCTCATATACATATAATGTGTTTGGATCTCTTAAAAATTTGAAAGAATTAAATTATTTTCTTTGACCCTATTAGCGTTCAGTTAGAGATTAGTAATAGAGGGGTTAGAAAGATGGCTCAGAGGTTTAAAGCATTCACTATTCAATGGAACCTGGGATAAATGCTCAGTGGGAATAGCAGTTTGTTTGTAATTTTAGGACTTGGAAGAGGGACATGGGATCCTTGAAGCAAGCTCACAAAAAAATTAGTAATAGACTTCCCAAATGGTTTGACATTAATACATTTTTAACATTTGAGTGTGTGGGGGGGTCTGAAAGGAAACTGGAATATATTCATAATTATCTGAAGACACAACATATGAACATGTGTGAGCTCCATCTACCACCATGCTTAGTAGAGAAATTTAAAATGTTTGTGTTATGTGAGGCACTAATTTTTAAAACAATAATTTGTTTTGCCCTTAAAAATATAGATTCATGAGAGTAAATTGAACTTAAAGCAAGCAAAAAGAAATGAAAAAAGAAAAGAAAAAAGAAAGAAAAAATTGAGTGAAAAAAGGAAAGAGAACATGGCAGTTCCTAGGTATGGTAGAAAAGAAAGTTTATTGTAGATAAAAAGGAGAGTATAGGCAGAGACAGGGCCATCTGGGAGAGTCCAGAGTAGACAGAGTCAGACCAGATTGAACTGGGCCATAGAGGAGTTGGGGGGAAGAGAGGGGAGTTAGGTATAGCAGCCAGGAGGTCAAAAGGTACAAAGAGAGCAGGTAACGAAGATGGTTGGATTCTATAAGGAAGAGCAGCAGCTCAGCGCACTGGACTGGAAAGTTCAGGGTAAGGAACAGGGTATGCTATCTAGGAGGGTTGGGGCTGAGGCATTCTGGGAGAACCTGGAGACCAGGTCTACTTAGATATGTGAAATAGGCACCTTATCCATTTTTCCTGGGGTTTGCAACTTAACAGAAATCGAATAGAAAGCTACACAGACAAAGTGAAGAGCGTCAGTGTAACCACAAGCTGAGTCTGTGAAATGATGAGTGAAGTTACTAGGCCTCTGTCTAGAGTGACTGAAGAAGGGGGAGAGACAGTAACTGGTATCCGAAGTACCAGTGACCGTTGCAGATAGGACTCAATTGTTTTATTTCATATTCTGAATTTTTCTGATTCTTTCCCATTGTATCATTGTGTTTTCTATAAACTAGATTCAATTAGACATTTAGATGAGAGAGAACAGTGTAGAATTCATTTTGTTTTTAATCAGAAGCTGAGTTGTGTCCTAGACCAGTGTTGAATTTTGTTTCTAGGCTTAGATTGGTACTGTAGCCTCCCTTGTAAAGATGTGACTTGATCTTTGCAACTGTTAAGTAATCTCTTAGGAATACTTTTGTACCAAATAACTACAGCTATTTCTTGGTATCTGTAGGATGATTGGTTTTAGGAATTCCTGTGTATGCTTAAATCTGTGTCTCTTCAAATTCCTACATAGCATGACATCATATTAGCATATGCCCACTATACATCCTTCTGTGTACTTCAAATATTTCTAAGTTACTTATGCCTAATTCTATGTGATAAACAGATGAATAGTTATTATACCATATTACTTAAAAAATATCAAGAAAAAAAATTGATGTGGGTTTGTTTGTAAAATTTTCCATCCTTGGATTGTGTCTAAAAATATGGAACTCACCAATGTGGTGTGGTCTGTCTATATAATTCATATGTCTCTTATCTAAAGGACATGTAAAGTTAATTATTACATTAATTTTCCAAAGTGATGGTTTTTATATTCTCTGATTTGTTCTGCACTTATTAGTGTTCCTTTGAAAGAACTGGTTCCTATCTTTTCTCCTTTGACCTTTTTTCCTTCCCAGCCCCATATGAGAGCCTCCTGTATGACTCTAGGCTTATAGACTTTTGTTTATTCAACATTTCATTTCATTTTTAATGGTTTAATGCAGTTAGTATAATGATATGTCATGTTCATTTAAATTTAAAAGGTGTAAGACTTATCTTCTAAATTATTGAAAGTTGGAATTTTTCTAAATAATTTGAGAAAATGTGCTTAATATCACATAGGAATTCTATATACCTGACTTAACCAGTGGGTCAGTTTTCCTGATAAAACTGAAAAATAGTTGAAATGTCTTTTAAAAATCCACCACTGGGTGACTTTACACATTTAATCTTTCCTTCCTTCCTTCCTTTCTTTCTTTCTTTCTTTCTTTCTTTCTTTCTTTCTTTCTTTCTTTCTTTCTTTCTTTCGGGTGCTATGCATTGAATCCAGGGTTTTATGCGTGTTAAGCACATTTACTAACTGCACCACATTCCAACCTCTTACAAATTCTTAAGATTGGTCAGTATGTATAAATCTGGGCAGAACTTTTAAAAGTACTGTTAAGCTGGGTGTGGTGGCGCACGCCTTTAATCCCAACACTCGGGAGGCAGAGGCGGGCGGATTTCTGAGTTCGAGGCCAGCCTGGTCTACAGAGTGAGTTCCAGGACAGCCAGGGCTACACAGAGAAACCCTGTCTCGAAAAAACAAAACAGAACAAAACAACAACAAAAAAGTACTGTTGAGGGGTTCAGCAGTTACAAATACTTACTACTCTTTCAGAGGACCCAGTTCAATTCCCATTACCTACATCTAGCTGTTCATAACTGCCTGTAGCTCCACCTTCAGAATATCTGATGTCCTCTTCTGGTCTGTGAGAGGATGCGCACATGTGTTATAGATTCTTAGACACTCACATATGCATGTAAATTTAAAAATAATAATCTTTTAAGAATAGGGTTATTTTGGCTTTGCTCTAAAGGTTAAATATTTCATATTTACATGTAATTTTTAAATTTTTAATAACAAATAAGAGGTCACCAAAGTGAGAATCTTTTTCTTAGCATATCTTTGTCATTAACAGCAATTAAAAATAACTAGAGATAAATTTTCATTTTAAAGGATTTATGCGATTTTTCTGATATTTAAAGGAAATAATACTTCAATGATAGGTATATTTTGATAGCCTTGAGATCTGACCTCAGGGCTTCATACAGCTGGACACATGCTCTGTCACCTAGTTGTGTCCCTAGCCCTGTTTTTACATTTTTGTCTTGATACATGGTCTCACTAAGTTGTACATAGTAACTCTTTAGCCCAAACTAGCTTTAAATGTTTGATTCTCCTCTTAGTTCCCAGCTGCTTTAGTTTATAGGTATGTGCCACTATGCCTGGTTAAAAAGCAGCAGCAACAGCAACAGCCAAAATCCCTGGCCATTTCAGTCATGTAGGGCATGATGGCTGTGGCCATCTCTGGGTGCCATGTGCTAGAGGAGGTCAAAATGTTACAGAAGTCTGCTCTGGACTACTCTTACTTTAAAAAATTTTTTTTTAATTCCAGATGCTTATGAATGTTATAGTCACATGTACTGTTTTACTGTTTTGTCTTGTACTTTCATTTATTATTACATATTTTGTCTTAAGTATAAATTAAAAACATTGTATCATTTTAAAAATTAACTCTAAATTGCTAGAGGATGTTTGATAAAATAGGTTATTTTTGTGGCATATAACTTCTATATCTCATGTCTCACACAATTTTCTAACATAGGATTTGCTTGTAGGTAAGCCTAAAGTTAATTAATTAATCAAGTAAATACTATCTGCTTATTAACTGTAAGAAGCGCTGTTCAGTTTTTTCTGTCCCTGCCACTGCTGCTATAGGATATATAGAGAACTTTTACATTACTTTCACACTTACTTATTTGAGTTATGAGAAATGCTATAAAAGAGAAGATTCCAGAGTTGTATGGCTTCCTTTATAAAGGATATGTAAATGTATAAGGTATCTTTTGTTTGTTAGATTTTTCTTTCTTTGGAGGCAGGGTCTCTCTGTGGATGTGTAATATCTTGAACTTATGAGAACAGCACTGTTACCATGAGATGTGTGTGTGCACACATGTGCACGTGCACACTCATGGCTTGCCATAGGCTTTTGAAACCTGAAAGCCCATCCCTAATGATTCACTTCCTCCAACAAAGCAACACCTCCTAATCCTTATAATCCTTTCAAGTAGTGCCACTCCTTGGTGACTAAGCATTCAAATATGTGAGCCATAGGGGTCATTCTTATTCAAACCACCGTAAGTGCTATGTAAAATTAGTGTTTGAAAGAGTTACATAGATTTTCCTTTTTAGATTAGAATCTTTTCATTTACTATACAGAATGAACATTTCTATTCTGAGTGTACAAAATGTTCTGAAACTTTTTGAGCACTATTCTCATGCTGTAAAATTTCTGGAGTTTGGAGCATTTTGGAATGTGGATCTTAATTTTAAGAGATGATCTACTGTTAAAAAATCTATGCGAAAATTCTCAGATCTCAAATCTAAAGAACTTATCTATATTTCAGGTAAAGGATTAGCCATTCTTTGTAAGAAGTATCCCCAAATACACACACATTTTCACTGTCTCATTTAATTCAAGATAGAAGCAGAGAACTTCATCACATACTTGCAGCTTTTTTTTTTTTTTGCAGAAGACTACTTGAGATTGAAAAGCAGAGCCATGTACTGAAAAATCATTCTGACAATGTCCTTGGGATAGGGTTTGCTGGGATCACAGGATCATGAAGAGATTCATTTACTGAACTTGATACAAATGTAGGGGAGCCATTTTCTGTTTATTGTGGACTGAAATAAATGGGTCCTTTTCTGACTACCGGTTATTAGAATTGTGGTAGTTGTCGTGTAGTAAAAACAAAGTATGTGTATATCCAGGTTACTAATTTGAATATTAAATGCAGTCTTCAGGACCTTTTTATAGTAAGAATTCTGTGTCTATGTTTCAATTTATAAAAATTCCAAGCTTTATGTCATTCAGTTTGTGACATGTTGATAATTTTATTGATAAAAACTTGTTTTAGTAGTTCTTTAGTGTTCCAGTATATGGTTGAAGTAATTTGTTTCTGTCAGGTTGAGGATTCTGCTTTCTTTTTTAAAATTTTATTTATTTATTCTTCTCTCATACTATATACCCCAACTACAGCCTCCCTTCCGTCCCATCCTTCCAGCCCCTTTTCCTCCGACTCCCAGGTCCACCGCTCCTCTGTTTCCCTTCAGAAAACAACATGCCTCCCAGGGATAGCAACCAGACTTGGCATAACAAGATGCAGGAAGATAGGCATAACCCTCATATCAAGGCTGGACAAGGCATCCTGTAGAAGAAAAAAGGGCCCACAAGCAGGCAGAAGAGTCATAGAAACCTCCACTCCCCTTGTTAGGAGTCCAACAAAATCCCCAAGCTAGAGAAGCACAGAATGTATGCAGAGGCCTGGTGCAGACTCATGCAGCCGTCATGGTTGGCACTTCAAAACGTCTCTGTGAGCTCCGCTGAGTTGGTTCTGCCAGCCATGGTGTTCCTGACTCCTCTGACTCCTACAGTCTTCCCGCCTCTTCTTCTGTGGAGGAGGATTCTATTTGGATGTGAGCCATTTGAGCTTTATGTTTTCTTAGAGCTTTCCTAATACAGGGTATTGGCAAGCTGACTTGAGCAGACCTTATCAGAACTACATCTTAAGAACTAACAATATTGGTAATGTCCACAGAATAACTATGATTTCTTTAATGCATATGGTACCTTTAGCTTGGCTGAGGTCATTCTGAAAGAGTATATTTTGTTTGATAAGGTGCTTACTAAGGATGGTTGCAGATGAACTTTCTCTATAAGCATTATTTTAATAGATCCAGAATTACTAGAGGTGACATGTTGGTTAAAGTGCCTTAGATTGAATTAGGCCTAGTGACACAGGCAGGAAGAACAAGTTCAGTTCTTATCTGACCACTTAGTGGGGCTAAGGTGCCCTGTGATGTAGCTTAGTGATGGGAAGCTTGCCTAGGTACACAGCCTTGAGGTCAGTCACCGCGACTAGAAGGAGGCCATTTGTACATCTGTTAGGAAAATGGACAGAACGCCAAGAGTTTTATAAAATTGAAATGCTTTCACCAAAGCATTCAATCATTTTTAATAGTTTTAATTTGATATTTATTTTATTTCTAATGTAGAGTAGAAAGACCATTCTTCACCCAAAACAGTTTACTTTGGAGATTGTTCACTATAGCTCTTAAATTTTGGAGTTGCCAGTTTTTTAATTACCTGAGTTAAGTCTAAAGTGATAGCTATATGATGTATGCGTATATTATGTGTACACACACAGAGAGTGAAGGATTAGATATTCTCCCTCCTATCTCCTTTCTTCTTTTTTTAGATAGGAGCTCACTATATATCTCAGTCTGGTGTGGAACTCATGATTCTCCTGCCTCAGCTTCTAAAACGAGTAAATGAGTGCTGGGATCACTTATGTACACCAGCACCTCAGCTTAATTATATATTTATTGCTTTTACACTACAGCTTTTATATGTACTGGGCTTTAAGAAAATATAAGTGGCCACATTGGTGTGCGTGCGTGCGTGTGTGTGTGTGTGTGTAAAAGTGCCATACCTCTGTGGTTTATTTCTTTGTGTAGCATCTGTTCTTTTTTTTTTTTTCCCTAAGAGTAATCTATGCAGATATTTTAAAGAAATTGACATCTTTAAAGCAAATACAATTTACCTTCCTTAGGATTTAAGATGCTTCACCTTATCCACTGTTGTCAATTTTTACTTTCAATGCATTAAAAATAGATTTAAAAAAAGATTATTTATTGTTATATCTAAGTACACTGTAGCTGTCTTCAGACACACCAGAAGAGGGTGTCAGATCCCATTACAGATGGTTGTGAGCCACCTTGTGGATGCTGGGATTTGAACTTAGGACCTCTGGAAGAGCAGTCAGTGCTCTTAACTGCTGAGCCATCTCTCTAGCCCCCAAAATAGAATTTTTAAGGCTTTGTATGTTCCTGTAATCTACCATGTGAGTAAATATGCAGTCTAAGAAATTGTATTATCAATACTGAAAAGAATAAAAGGGAAATTAATGTTTTTTCTTACCTCAGTGTATTTAAAATATTAACAACATCCAATCAACATAAAAATCATTTTGTTATTTTTTTATGTATCTATTTAATTTTATACTTTTGGTGGTGCTGGGGGTTGAACTCAAGGGACAGACGTGCACTAAAAACGAGTTGTGTCTTTTGTTTATAACCACACTCCACAAGGATTATGTATGTTTCAGGGACTAAGTGGTTGCATAAGGCTAATGTCTACTGTTTTGTACAGATCATGTCTATCTATAGAGTCAGAATAAATTCTTAGTGTCTTGATAAGTGGACAGAAAAAAGACAGGCACTTTATATGAACATTGAGGAATGTAATAGTTTGTTACCAAAACCAAAAAATATGATAACTGGAACTACTGAAACTAACCTCCCGGGGGCTGGTGAGATGGCTCAGTGGGTAAGAGCATTGACTGTCCTTCCAAAGGTCCTGAGTTCAAATCCCCAGTAACCACATGGTGGTTCACAACCACCTATAATGAGACCTGATACCCTCTTCTGGAGTGTCTGAAGACAGCTACAGTGTACTTACATATAATAAATAAATAAATCTTAAAAAAAAAAAAAAAAGCCTCTCCCCCCCCCCCCCCCCCCCCCCCCTCTCTCTCTCTCTCTCTCTCTCTCTCTCTTTCTCTCTCTCTATCCTCTCAGCTCATTTGTTGGGATAATGAATAATTTGAAATACTGGATATAATTTTACTTTTTAGTTGCTCATAATACCCAAGTTAAATAATTATTTTTACTCTTTGTATATATTTACACATTTGTGTTTCCATGAATTTTTTCAGTATATTTTCATAATCTTTAGCATAAATGCAGTTCCACCTACAACGAAGATTTCGTGCTGCAGCTGGAGAAGGAATTGGTTCAAGCCAGACTGAGTGAAGCCGAGTCTCAGTGTGCACTGAAGGAGATGCAGGATAAAGTGTTGGATATAGAGAAGGTAAGAGACTCCATAAATAGTACCTGCTTCTCAACCTGAGGGAGATGTGCTAGATACTTGTTAAGTACTTATTAAAGAGTTGAATTGGACTTGATGATTTTTACACACAAGGAACTATGAGTATTAGTTGTTGAATCAGCAAGTACGGAAATGTTGCTAGTTGGCATAGTGCCTCCTAGAATGCATAAGGTCCTGGGTTCACCCTGCAGCACACAAAACCAGGTATGGGGCACACACTTATGATCCCACCACTTGGGATGTGGAGGGAAGCTCAAGGTTAGTCTTGACTACCTGGTTAGTGTGAGGTCAGCTGATGTGCATGAGACCCTGTCTAAAGAGAGAGTAGATAGGCAGAAAATAAACAGAACCTTAAGGCTGCCAATTCAGAAAATCCTTTACTGTGTCAGTGAGTTCAGGGTTATTCTCTGTCTCCTCTTCAATCTGATTCAGGGTATCTGGTCTTTACATTGAGGACTTTGGTCCATTTGGGGTTGAGCAAATATAAATTTGTGCAGTGATAAATATGGATCTATTTGCATCTTTCTTTAAGCAGCCATTCAGTGATCAACGATTTGTTGAAGATGCTCTTTTCTCCAATGTCTAATTTTGGATTATTAAAAATCAGGCATCCATAGGTGTGCAGACTTGTATCTGGAGCTCACGTTTGATTCTGCTGACTTAGCTGGTTTAGTTGATCAGTGTGTCTGCTTTCTTGTCAGCACTATGCTACTTTTACTATTACAGCCGAGTAGTCACCTTAACCTCTAGCAGTTCATCTGTTGTTCAGTCCTGCTTCAGCTATTCCTGGATTTTTGTGTTCCCATACAAAACTGGAGATTGAGTTTCAATTTCTCTGAAGAATTGTGTTGGAATTTTAATGGGAATTGCATTGAATCTGTAGATTGCTCTTAGTAAGATGTCCACTTTTACTATATTAATTCTGCCAGTCCATGAGCATGAGAGATCATTTCATCTTTTGAGGTCTTCAGTTAAGTGTGCCAGCTCTTCTTTGTTACTTTGATACAACTCTATGTTCTATATTTAAGAATATGAATAGAGATGCATTCTATCCCCAGAATCTGCATGGTAGAAGGAAAGAGGGCTTATTCTCCAGCCTCCACACATGAATGCATGTATACAAACAGGACAACACAACTAATTTTTAAAAAAATCTCAATTTTTCTTTTACTTTAGAAGAACAACTCATTTCCTGATGAGAATAACATTGCAAGGCTTCAGGAGGAACTCATTGCTGTGAAGCTGAGGGAAGCCGAAGCCATTATGGGTTTGAAAGAACTTCGACAGCAAGTCAGAGACTTAGAAGAGCACTGGCAGGTATGTCAGGCCTGACATCTTTCTGAAAGGAACTAAAACCGATGTACTTAGTTTGTGTGAATTTGAAATAGCTGGTAATGAAGAATCTTGCTTTGTGTCACGATTGAGACACCCCCAAATCCTCCCAGACACATCCTTTGCCTTCCTTCCCACCTTCAGGTCCTCCTTTTTCTAAAGTCACTGGTGCAGTTTGTGCTGCCCATATACTTATGGGTATGGGGTCACCCATTTGAGCATGATTGATCTAACAGGAGCCACATTTTTTGTTCTTTTGAGACAGGGGTCTCTGTGTAGCCTTGGCTGTCTTGGAACTCGCTCTGTATACCAGGCTGTCCTTGAACTCAGAAATCTGCCTGCCTCTGCCTCCCAAGTGCTGGGATTAAAGGCGTGTGCCACCACTGCCTGACTGAGGGGCCACGTTCTTAAAGAAAACTGACTGTCTTATTCTGGAGCAACTGTCAGGAGCTCAAGAACTTGCCCTGCTTCATGCTGGAATGCTCTCTGGCTTAATTATACAGCTGCTGAGAGCTCAGGAGTGCAGTGGTCCTGTCATGCCCAGAAGACACTGCTGTGCCCTGGTCTTCCCCAATCACTGGCTTCAGGCTTTTCCATCCTTTCTTCACAGTGGTCCCCAGGCCTTGCTGGGAGGGAGTGTGACACAGATGCCTCCTTTATGGCTGAGCTGTCCATATGATCACTTGCCAGTTTCTGTGTTAGCTACAACCCACTGCATGGGGAAATTTGTCTGATAAATTGCACTAACCTATGGTATAGAAATGGAACTTACGGTAAGTACTTCTCAGCACAGGCCTGGGCGACTCTTTTGAATGGAATCGGGCTGATTCATTGCCGCGTCTCCGAGCCAGGTCCTTGTTGAGTGTGAGGCGCTGCCCTTGCCGCCGCGTCACCACAAGGCCAGGAGAGAGAGGAGAAACTACTTGTGAAAAATTGTATCTGCCAGAATTAGCAAGACTTGGAGTTAATAACAAATTTGTCAAATTCAACAAATTGAAGTTTAACACTGTAAGAATTACAGTTACTGAACAGAAAAAAAAAAAAAAGAAATGGAACTTACATTTTTGATTGTGAACCTAGTCTTTAACTGCTGAACCATCTCTTCAGCCCTAGAAATGGAACTCAGAGGGCAATTTGATAGTCTTCATTTATCAAACAAAGATTTTCTTTACTATTAGGTACATTGTTGGAAAGTGTGAAACACCTGAAGGGGATACCAATGTATATATGTAATTTTTTAACTTCTTTTGAAAATGCTTAAAATAAATACCGCTTTAGGTATATTCCCACAAATGTATCTACTTGTGAGAGAAATTAGTTAAGGAACAAAATGTAGCAGTCTGTAAGACAGAAAGGAATGAGTTTTTAAAAAGTAGGTACTGGGGTGGTGAAGCACACACCTTTAATTCCAGCCCTTAGGAGGCAGACGCAATCAGATTGATGAGTTTGAGGCCAGCCTGGTCTACAGAATGACTTCCAGGACAGCCAGGGCTACACAGAAAAACCCTATCTTCACAACCTCCCCCCCTAAAAAATAACCCTATACAGTTTCAGAATGATGGTCTTGTTTTGAATGGGGTGGGAGGAGTGGGGAACTAGGGGAGGTTGAAGAGGTGGGAGGATGGGAAGAGAGATCTAGTAAACGTTGCAATTGGTCTTTGAGGGGTCCTGTGAGATGGCTCAGTGGGGGGAGACAGTTGAAAAAGGCCTCAGAGAACCTGAGTTGAGTGCCCTGGATTCACACTGTGAAAGAGAACTGACTCTTGCAGGTTGTCCTCTGAGCTCCATGTATGTGCTATGGAGTATTCCCACCCCAAGCCAGTGAGTACATATAATTTTAGAAGAACATGGCTTTTAAAAAGTGAATTTTGAAAAATACCTAGGTTTGCAGCAGTTTAAATTAAGCTGGGCATGGTGGTGTGTATCTGGAATCCCACCCCTTAGGAGGTCTGAGACAGGAAGAGCATATGCGCAGTCAACCAGGTGTACTAGTTACAAAGCAAAAACTTCTCTTAACAAACAGTGCTTACACACGTGCTCTGTAAAGGTAACTCATCCTCTGTAGAGTACTTGTTGTGATATAATAATGTTTTATGCTTTAGCGTCACTTAGCTCGAACTTCTGGAAGATGGAAAGACCCACCCAAGAAAAATGCTGTGAATGAGTTACAGGATGAGCTGATGAGCATTCGCCTTAGAGAAGCGGAAACACAGGCAGAAATAAGAGAGATGAAGCAAAGGATGATGGAAATGGAGACACAGGTATGGTGGGCAGGCCCAGGTGGGTGGAAAGCAGCTCAAAGTCTTACACAGTTGTTTTCTCAAAAATAACAGTGACTATAAACGAATACTATAAAGTTATGAAGAGTGAAAAATGTAGGTTTTAAATGGAAAGTTTGAATGCCATGCCACTGTGTTTAAGGGAGTGGTAAGTGAATCAGGTTCGGTGTGGTGTAATCCTTAGAACTGACAAAAAAGCTGAGGTCTAGACAGTAGTTTCTAATCCTCAGGAGACAGCTAAAACCTACCGATTGCTGTCTGCTCCTGATCTTTTAAGACAGCGTCTGTTATCAAACCTGGAGCTCCAGCAACTTACCATTGTTGTTGTTTGTTTGTTTGTTTCAGTTAAGTGGCTGGCTAGCAACTTCAGTCTGTCTGTGTAAGTAACCCTAGGGTTACAAATGTGAGCCCACCTTTTATATGAGTGTTGGGGATCTAAACTCAGGTCTTAGTTCACGCTTGTACAGCAGGCGCTCTCACTGAGCCATTGCTTCAGTACTGTTTGGTTTGTTTTAGCTTTGTTTTTGTGGATTATTATTATTATTATTAGAGACAAAGCTGTGCTGTATCCCTGGCTTCTCACTCACTCTTTTGCCTGTATTGGCCTCAAACTAATGACAGGTAATGCCCCAGCCTCCCAGTGCTGGCATTATAGGCAGAAACATTTTTTTCCTCAGAGATATAATCTCTGCTTTGACCCTTCAATAAAATCGAAATAAGCTAGACTTTTGGGCTTATTAGTAAAACTCATAGGGTTGCCTTATTGCACAAATTAAGAAGGAAAGTTTATGTAGAGCAAGATTCCTCAACTTGAATATTTTTTAAACCTTTGAGCAAGAAATTATTTGTTTTATTTATCTAGCCTGTGCATTATAGGATGTCTAGCAGCATCCTGGCTCTGCCTCCCAGATGGTTTTCTCTGTCATGACTAAAACTGTCTCCATACATTTCCAGTAGAGAACCACGTGTCCACTACAATGCGCATTCTGCCTTTTCAAGTGTATAGTGTGATCCCGAGTAATCAAGTCTCCTCATGTTCCCTTTTCTGCATTAAATCCCTATCTTAAATATATTTGGCCTAAGATGTGCAAATCATTTTGTTTATAAAACCTGTTATATTGTAAAGGTAAATTTGGCTTTTTTGAATTACATTCTTCTGAGCTATATTTCACATAAGGTTGTCCTGTGGGATCCATGGGGCAGATTACAGAATCTCTGCTAGAACTGAAATCTTCAGATGCTCAAGTTCCTTAAATAAAATGGTTTATTATTTTTATATAATATTTGTAATAATATATGTATATACATTCTCCAGTATACTTTAAACCATCCTTAGGTACAAGGCCTAATATAGCATTAATAAAAATAATTTTTATGCTATACTGTTTAGGGAATAATAAAAGTCTGCACATGTGCAGTACAGATCCACTTTCAAAAACTTCAGTCCTTAGCAGTGTGAATTCATGGATACATAGGAAGGGTAGCCAAGCATGTGATTGGTTTTCAGAGGATCTCTTCAGTCAGTAGGGGGCATAGTCTACTCATGTGTCACTTTGTATTCCAGTGAACAAATATTCTATGTCAGGCACCATAAAGTGAATAAGCAGTCTTTAGGATAAACATATCTTGTTTCTTATCATCTAATTGCTTTAAAAAGTTTTATTGAAATTAAAAATATGGAAGAGGCTAAAATTAGGAAAAATAGAAATTAGATTTTATAGTGGAAAGTTTTATTTTATGAGTAAAATTTATATCTTTATATAAGCTTATATATGATAATTATATATATATATATGTATATATATATATATATATATACACACACATACTATAAGATAATTCAATTTCTGTGTCATCCTAAGGCTACTTCTGCACACTGGTTTGTCTCTTGTTATGTATTTCTGTCTCTCCTTGCTTTGTCACATGCTTTGTAAATTTTTGCACACATTTTCATGTGCCCCAACAAGCATACACCAAGAAAGATTGGTTATCTTGAAACAGACATCCATAGTATGGGGAAGGGGATAGATAGCAGCGATTGGGTATCTTGTATAGGGCAATAAATAACTAACATAAATAGTTTTTGTGCCTATCAATGGGTACACATTTCCCTCTGCCAGGCCTTTCATGTGGCAGGTTTGAGTTAATACTGTCAGATGGGCTGAGCTGAGTTTTGCTCTGTGGTTATGCGAAGTGCACTTCAGGGTTCAAATTCCTTTGGCATTACCTCATTTTCAGAATGAGGGCTGGTTTCCCAGACAGCTTTTGTTCTGTCTTTATTCTGTATCATATCCTAGAATCGGGGCTGGAGTCTGCAGTATTCCCTATTGTTGCAGGGAATCAGAGGGGCAAGGGTACTTCCTGATAATCAGCTAAGGCCGAGCCTCCATTTTGCTTTTGTATCAGAGGTATTTGGAAATGCTTGCCTGGCTAAACGTATTCTAAAGGCGGTAATTATATCTTATTTTAAACAGGCCCTCAGAAGAACTTGCTGTGTTCATGAATGTTACATATTATTTTGTACACAGCTTGTAACCTCTGGATGATTGGGTACCGCTGTGGTCATCTGTGCTCAGTGCTCATTTGATTTGGTCTGTCTAATCTTCTGTTTATTCTGACTGCTGCATCTTTCCTTCTTTTCCTCCTTGTATTTCGTTGTTGGAAGAATTCTTTGCAGCAGTATTGAAGGAACATCCCTCTGAAATAGAGTTATTTGCTTCACTGGTAGCACATAAGACAAAGCTTATAGATTTTTTTTTTGTATAAATGATATATTGAGGTCTAAAATTTTCAGTATTTCTAGCATTTTGAAGCAGGATCTCATGTAGCCCAGGCTAACCTCAAACTCACTACAAAGACAAAGCCAGTCTAGAACTCCTGACCTTCTTGCATCTACCTTCTAAATACTGGGATTGCAGGCGTGGGCGACAACGCCTGGCTAATGTGTTGGTTAAGAGTTTGTAATATTCTTTTGGAGAATTCAGGTTTTTTTCTTTTAAAGATTTTCCTCCTCCTCCTCCTCCTCCT
>NC_034602.1:95697205-95710334 GCF_900095145.1 Mus pahari | reverse complement strand
TTCTTCTTTCTTCTTTCTTCTTTCTTCTTTCTTCTTTCTTCTTTCTTCTTTCTTCTTTCTTCTTTCTTCTTTCTTCTTTCTTCTTTCTTCTTTCTTCCTTCTTTCTTCTTTCTTCTTTCTTCTTCTTCTTCTTCTTCTTCTTCTTCTTCTTCTTCTTCTTCTTCTTCTTCTTCTTCTTCTCTCTCTCTCTCTCTCTCTCTCTCTCTTTTTTGAGACAGGGTCTTATAGATAGGTCTATATAGAATGGGATGTCCTCAGAGTCACTGTGTAGCTCAGGCTGTCCTTAAACTCTCATTGAACATCCTTCCTCAGCCTTTCAATTACTGGAACTACATATGCCACACAATTGACTGAGGATTCTTATACTAAAATTATACTAATATAATAATATAATTAAGTAATTTAAATAAGTAATATAATATAAAAAGCTGTTTTATATCTTTCTTCCATTTTTTAGTACACATTTTAGGTAACTTTATAAGGCTGTTGAAGTATAAGATGGACAGATAAAAATTATTAAAAATTTCCATCCTTTATCTATAGTGTGTCTATTTGCATTTCTCACTAGAACCAGATCAATAGTAATCAACTTCGAAGAGCAGAGCAAGAGGTGACCAGTCTGCAGGAGAAGGTGTGCTCGCTGTCTGTGAAGAACAAGGGGTTGCTTTCCCAGTTAAGTGAGGCAAAACGCAGACAGGCAGAGATTGAATGCAAGGTGAGTATCAGTGCAGTGGGGCTTTATACATTTATAAGGATTGGGTTTTGTGTTTTTGTTTTGTTTGTTTTTTTTTAAACAGACTTTCAATATATAGCCCTGGCTAGCCTGGATTTTGCTTTATAGACCAAACTGGCTTCAAAATCCCATTGATTCTTTTACCTCTGCCTCTTATTGCTGGGATCACAGGCATGCACCACACCCAGATTAAATTTTCTTTCTATTTCCTGGTCTTGTTTTAGTGGTTGTTCTCAGACAAGGTTAGCTCATTTTGTTCAGAGGGTAAGTTTCAGGGAAGAAACCTCATTTTTAACCTCAGCCTTGATTAAGTTAATGTCTTAACTACTAATGCTCCTTTGTGATGTGCTTTGTGAGGAGTATCCCTTTAAAATGTAGCTTGTAATGGCTCACCTGAAAATGCAGGTAATTGCAGAGGTTGAAGCTCCTCCCTTGAGTCATCATATTAGCAGGCAGTCACTACTAATGTTTTTGCGTAACAGAGAGAGCAGGAGAAATGTATGTATGCAAGTATGTTAAGAAAAATGAGTACAAGTTCTGTTACGCTTTCAATTGCATTTAAAATAAATTCCTTTTTATGAAAGGAACTTAAGTAGCTTTAGGTAATGAGGACAGTTGGCTGGGGCCATCAGGTGGAGAACAGAGCATGGACACACATGCACAAGTGTGTGTGAAAATCACTAAAGAGATGCATACTATCTAACCCTAGTGCGGATTCCTGAAGGGAAGTTGTGAAACTTTAACAGAAAGTACTAATCTCTTTAGCAGACGGTAGGTCTCATATACGCAAGCTTTATTATTCTATGAAAAATAAGACTTTCAGTGGCACATATAAAGCTGTAATTCCATCAACTCGTCCTGGTGTCATTAAAAACCAGGAGTGAAGCTTGAGTGGTTTATCAGTGTCATTGAAATCCAGAGATGAAATTACATCCTAATAAATATTCATGGCCGTTAGAATTTAAACTGAAGAAATCTGTAGGTAGCAGTAGAATTGTCCTAACTTGAAGAATTGACCCTTTCAAAGTTGCAACTGGAATCATTCAGAAATAAGGTGGTGCACACTGAGGTTACGTCCTATGGCTTGTCACAGTGATAGCTGGCAGGCTGTAATGCCACATTGCCCTTGCCGATTCATCTTTAACAGAGAATTCAATTTAATTTTCTCTATCTGAATGTCAGTTTTCTTTAAACATTTTGGTAACAGTGTTTCTGAATATAACATTGTATTAGTACCTGTTAGCAAGATAAAAAAAAAGTTCAATTATGAAGATACTTGTTTTGAGTTTTTCTAAGTAATGAATAAAGACCTAGAATAGTAGATTTGGCAGATGGATACAGGGTTTTTCCCTTAGTTTTTATTTGTTCATCTGTGCTTTGTGAAGGACACTGAGGACACTAGCTCTTATATACCCTTGTGTGCAAGCTCTAAGTTGATTCAGCCTTCTCTACTGCCTTTTGCAGATCTTGGAATTAATGTTAGTGTATTAATTGTCATTTTGGTGCCTAGTAACCTGTCATATTTCCCTTGTTAGTGTGTAACAATTCCATAACTGTAAACCAGTCCCTTAGTTATATAAGTAGATTCATTTTCATTAAGTTTTTTGTGATTAAGGCTTATGATTTGTCTTTGAGTAATCTTTAAAGCTCATTTTATTTTTCATTTTTATAAAGTGTCTGGATATTATTTGTATTAACATTATTTTCACTCTAATATCAAAATGAATTTGAATATTCTCACTTTAAATAATAAAAGCCTATAATCCCTAGTTTTACAACCCCGAACACCTGAATCCCAAAAGTTTTTTGATAAATTTTACAAAGCAGGTTCATTTGGAGGCAGAACCTGATTTGAATTGATAAATGACCACTTATAATAAGTTGCTTTTGTCCTGTTTGTTGTGGTTGTTTATATCAGGGTGCCTCAGACACTGCTGGGTAATGCTAATGTGCAGTTTATGCACCTTAATATTTTGAAAATGCTTGCTTTTTTTTTTTTTTTTTAACTCACCTGTTTTGTTGCTGTGTCTTGTTTGCTGCTGTAGAACAAGGAGGAAGTCATGGCTGTGCGGCTCCGGGAAGCTGATAGCATCGCTGCCGTGGCTGAGCTGCAGCAGCACATTGCCGAGCTTGAGATCCAGGTATGTATGCTGTGGGAGTGCAGAGGTGGGCCTTCCTCTCTGTGTCTGCCTCCCTCCTGATGCCAATACTAGTCTGCTTCAGGGTGCTTTGTGCGATCGGGGGCAGGGAGGGAGGGGGTCATGTGGAGGCCAGAGATGGAAGCTGGGTGTCTTCATTGCAGTCCACTTTATTTCCTGAGGGAGGGTCTCTTACTGGTATGGTTGGTCTTGCTAGCTAGCTTACCTCAGGGATTCCTTATCTCTGCCTTCCAAGTGCTGGCATTGCAGGCAGCTACCATGCTTAGCTGACATTCATGTGGGTGCTGAGGAGCTGAACTCTGGTCCTCCTAGAGGTAAATGGTAAGTGTTCTACCTATTGATAAATCTCCTCAGCCTTGGGGCATTTTTATTTATACATAGCATAAAACGTTTAAAATTTACTATTCTGTGACATTAAGAACATGTATGCTGTTGTATGACCACCAATGCCATCTAGAACTTTCTGCATGAAACTCAGTGTGTCCGTTAAATATTAACTTGACATTCCTTCCTTTCATAGCCCCTGGCATTCACCATTATAGTGTTAGTGTCTTATCTCTCTGAATTTGACCACTCTAGGGAATCTGTCGACATCATGATCTCATGATCTAGGGATCATGAGACATCTCTGACAGGATGAAGTTCTTAGGTTCACTCATGCAGTGTATACTATTTTTTTAAAGCTAAATACATCCTTTTTTTGCATGTGCTTACCACAGTGTATTATCTATTCTTTCATTATCCACCTTTGCTGTTGTGAACAATGCTGCTATGGCCAGAGATGTGTAAGTACCTGCCAGACTTCCTGCACTCAGCTCTGACTGATCTACAACTACGGGGTCATAAAGTGCTTCTGTTTAATTTTTTTTTTTTTTTTTGTGGAATTACAATGATATTTTCTGTAAAACATATCATTTTACATCCTTAATTTAGAGCACAAGAATTCCATTTTTTTTCTTCTGGTGGGCACTTTTTTAAAGATTTTTTTTTCTTTATGTGTATAATGTTTGGCTTCCTGAACAGTTCCACTAACCTGCATTCAAACATATGAACCTATGGGGTCATTCTCAATCAAACCACTGTACCATCTTTCTAAACACAAAATAACTATGGTCTTTATCTAGGTGTGGTGGCTCATGACTGGAACCTCAGCAGCCTCTCTCTCTCTCTCTCTCTCTCTCTCTCTCTCTCTCTCTCTCTCTCTCTCTGTGGCACACATGTGAGTTTGCAGGTGTATGTGCTCATGCACGTATATGTAGAAGCTTGAACTGAACATGGTGTGGAATCTTCTATTGCTCTTTGTATATATTGCCTTGAGACCCATTGTTTTGCTAGACTGACTGGCTAGTGAGCTCCTGGGATCTGCTTGTCTCTGCTCCTCCCTGATGTGGTCACAGGCATGTGCAACCATGCCTTGACTTTTAGGTAGATACTGGGATTTACACTGATGTCCTCATCTTGTAGAGCAAACTTTTTAACCCACTGAGCCAAATTAGGCTTTTTTTTTTTGATACTGAAATACTTACTAAAACTAAGAACCTCATATTCTGCATGTTTTGCTTAAACTGAAATCTACATGTTACATCATTTTATGAAAAGTGAAGAAAGATGGGTCCTTCCATGTGTACTTCTTGGCTGGTGGTTTAGACCATGGGAGCTCTGATTGGTTGATATTGTTGTTCTTCCTATGGGGTTGCAAACCCTTCAGCTTCCTCAGTCCTTTCTCTAACTCCTCCATTGGGGACCCCATGATCAGTTCAATGGTTGGCTGCAAGCATCCACCTCTGTATTTGTCAGACTCTGGCAGGTCCTCTCAGGAGGCAGCCATATCAGGCTCCTGTCAGCATACATTTCTTGGCATCCACAATAGTGTCTGCATTTGGTGATTGTATATGGCATGGATCCCCATGTGGGGCAGTTTCTGGATGGCCTTTCCTTCAATCTGTGTTCCACACTTTGTTTCTGTATTTGTTCCTGTGAGTATTTTGTTGCCCGTTCTAAGAAGGACCAAAGTATCCACACTTTGGTCTTCCTTCTTGAGCTTCATTTGGTCTGTGAATTGTATCCGATCTTTTGGGCTAATATCTACTTATCAGTGAGTGCATACCGTGTGTGTTCTTTTGTGATTGGGTTACCTCGTTTTCTGTTATGTCTCCCCTTTCAGTTCTGATTTTATTAATTTGTATACTGTCTCTGCCCTCTGGTTAGTTTGGCTAAGAGTAATCATGTTTTGTTGCCTTGCTATGAGGTCAGGTTTCTTAGATTCCAGTGTGAGTGAGTGTATGGGTTTATCTATGTTGAAAATGAGATGATTTCTTTTTATTACTACTAATTTTTTTTTTAAAGGTAGAATCTCATTGTGATGCTTATACTAGCCTAAAGTTTATTTGCCCCAGGCTATCCTCAAACCCATGATCTTCTGCTTCTGCTTTCTGGGTGCTAGGATTATAGTGTGTACCCTCACAACCAGCACATTTCCCATCTTTTTATAGACTAAATAGCATTCCATTGTATACATTGACATTTTCTTTATCCATTCATCCACACTTGCACACACCCACACATCCAGAGATGCACACATTACACCTATATATGCTGAAGTTCCATGTTGTGACTGTTGGAAATCAGTTTTTTTCCTACTTCATCCCCAAAGTTTATGTTTCTTTGTATCTTGAGTCTTGATTTCTAGACCATTTATTACCACATTAGAGATGCTGAAGCCCAGAGTGACTTCAGATACTCCTTTCTTACCTCCATAATGCATGCCAGAGGTGCAAGTGTAAGGTGTGCAAGCTTTCAGCTTCAGTAGCTAGCATTATTTTGCACCTTATAGTTACTTTGTTGCCAATACTTTACCTGCTGTGTGGACTAGCGCTACAAAAGGCAAAGCTAGCATTTTCCCCGTCCATTTTACTACTGAATATTTTTCTGAGTCAGAAATCTCCCATCTTCTCCCCTCCCCCAACTGGAGGTAACTTTCCTAAGTTACCAGAGCTGCCTTTGTTTGACAAAAGTTTGTCAGTTGCCTTTTCCTATCCCAATCCTGTCAGAGCACCTCAGTGTGAGAGCCTGCCCTGGCTCTCAGCACCATGTCTCCATCCCACACACAGCACTGCCCAGGTTTCTCCAGACTGTCCTGTCCCGCAGGGGCCCTCATGTTCTTCCGGTTTCTGTGCCCTTCTGCACACTGTAGTCTTCTTTAACTCTCTGTACCTTCCTTCTACTTTGCAGCTCACTTGTCCTTCAGGACTGAGGTTTACGTGCTCTTGATCTGACATGCTGTTAATTCACTTAGAAAGGAAAATTTCAGTCAGTGTCTCAGTGGCTCAGCGTTTATTTTATTTAATGTAGATTAGATCCACAGACAGCAATTCTAGCACTCTGAACATAGAGACAGAAGATTGAAAGTTCAAGGCCAGCATGAGCTACTACATAGAGATATGTCTTAAAAACGACCTCTTAAATTATTTTTGTTTAAATTTGAAACATTTTCTTTTTCTTTTTTTAACTATACTTTAGATAGTTCACAGTTCAGATCATTGTCAGATCATTCTCAAGGTCCACTAGGGGGGGGACTATGAGTCTCTTCTTTATATCTCTTCAGGTTAATGCTCCCAGTTAGTGTTCTATAGCCTTGGCTGACCTGAGACTCACAGAGATTGTCTCACCTCTGACTCCAGAGCACTAGGCTCAGCATTTGTTATTTTCTCATAAGGTAAAAATTTCAAATTCTTGGTGTAATAAATCATATTGTTATATAACATGAGTTTATTTTGGACTATGTAATCTATTATTCATATAATTAAAGCCTGCTTTTTAATGTAATTATGAATATCCATCTATCATCGATCAATCATTTATCTCTCTGCCTGCCTGCCTATCTACTTACCTATGCTAAGGACTTAACCCAGGGCCATGTGCATTCTGAACAATTGATCATGAAGTTATATTACTCTTGGCTCTTTTTAAAACTTAGTTAAGACAGGGTCCCACTGTTTTCCATGATGGCCTCAGACTCACGATACTCGCACTGGGCTGTAAAGCAGCTGAACTTACAGGTGTCTCACAGCAGGCCTGGCTCCAGACTTCCATCTTAGTAACATTCCCATCTTGGAAAAAAAAAAGAAAAAAAAGAAAAAAGAAAAGCTTGCATGTGTGGATGTGCACTGCATGCATGCCTTGTGCCCCCATGTTAGAGGAAGGTGCCAGCGCCCCTGGAAGTAGAGTGTGAGAGGGTTGTGATCCATCTGGTGTGAGTCCCAGGGACTGAATGAGATAGGGCCTTCTGCAAAGTAGTGAGTGCTTGTAGCTGCTGAGCTATCTCTCCAGCCCTCAACATCCCAGTTTTAATTACTATACTTAAAGCTGCTTTATTTGTCTATATATAGTTTTAAAAATAAATGGATTCTTAGGATACATAAACGCATACTTGAATGTATTTATGGAGTACTATGTGATGCTTCCGTTACGTGTATGCTATGCTCTGTATGTTGTTTAAATCAGGTTGAGCACAGCTGTTTTCTCATACATTTATTTGTTCATCTTGAGATAGGGTCTCAAAAGCCTCAGATTATAATTAAAACTCGGGACCCCATATGTCCACATTCTGACTGTTGGCATCACAGGTCTATTTTACTGTCCCTGAAACATGTTCTTTCTTCTTGGTGAAAATTTCGAGTGACATTCCTTATGTTTGGAAAGTACACAGACTGTTTTTATTGTCTGCAGTAGCACACAGGGATTTTGTACTTTTTCCTACCTAATATCTTCCTTTTTCTTTCTTCCCCTCCCTCTCTTCCTCTTTCCCTCCTCTGTTTTAGGGATCAAATCTTGGGTCTCAAGCTTGCTAGGCAAATACTCTGCCACTGTTGTATCCTCAGTCCTCCCCACTTTGGCTAGGGCTTCAAATTCACTAGAGGATAACCTTGAACTCCTGATCCTTCTGTACCTTCCAAGGGTTGGGATCATAGGCATTAACCACAATACCAGGCCCTTCATCCTGATTTTTTTCCAATTTTTAATTTTGCTATTTACTTGAGTGTCTGTGTGTATGCATGTGCATGCCATTGCCAGCAGACACCAGAGGATGGTGTTGGATTCCTCCAGCTAAGCAAGCTAATTTTTGTGCTGTATAAAACCCTGTTTCAATATTTTGTTTACAGACTTAATGCTTTTGAAAATATACTTCATACTGGCAACTGATTATTCTAGCACACCAATAACAAAAATACTTGTAGCTGGCACTTCTGGACACAGAGCATGCTCAGCAGTGTCCTGATCACAGCGGCCAAGACAGGGATTGACTACTTAGTATCATTATGCTTGGAGAACCTGAGATATAGTGAAGATTTGAAAGTGAATTGATATTTATAATAGAACCCACACATTAGTTTTTTTCAATTAAAAATGTTTCATTAGTATTAGAACATACTGCTAGGGTAGTTAAATTGTTTTTATAGTAGATTGTCTCCTTTAATAACTCCTTTACATGCATTCTTCACTTCTATTCCTTTCCCATCAGGACATTTCTCATTCTCAGCTTCTTTTCAACATGATTCCCTTTCCTTGGGTGTCATAGGCTGTACCCAGACCACAGTGTCACATAGCCTTTGGCACCTTCCTTCCTACTTCACCAGTGTTTCTCCTCTGACCTCCCCAGTTATCAGTGTGAGTGGCGCAGCACAGCCTACTGTGTGCTTGCTCTTCCTGCACCCTCTGCTCTGCAGCTCCGTTACACATCCCACACCACTGTGGCCAGTACATGTTTTTCAGGGTTTTTTTGTCCATTCAAAGTTCACTGTGAGGAAGAACTGGTACTTGGTTTCATTATTTCCAACATCAACATATAGTGATAGTCAAAACATTCTTATTTATTGAAGTGAAAATGAATACGTTTATTTCTTGAAATGCCATTTTGATCTTAAATGTTGTTCCCATTTAAAAGATATGAAAAAGTGGTTAAATTATAAATTTAAGTGGGGTATTGACTTCAGTTCATCCAAGATTTGTGGAGTATCTATGATATGCCTATTACTATTCAAACCACTACCTGGATTAGTAAACAATTCAGAAATATCTCCTTATTTAGCTTAATGTTAGACAGAAGAGTTTGATGAACAGAATAAGTGACTCTCACAGTATGTAGTTTAGATGATGAAAGTCATGGTGAAAAAATAGAAGAAAAAGAAGGTGCTGAAATAAGACTGTTGCTCCCTCACTAATATGACCAGGCAAGGCTCATTGGAAGGGACATTTAAACAAGGCTTTGAAGGCAGGCACGCAGGGCTGGAGAGCTCAGTGGTAAAGAGCACGTGCTGCTCTTCCAGAGGACCCTGACACCTCCGGCATACATACACACATAATTAAAGAATTCACTGCTTAGAGTAAGGACAAAGGCCTATCCAAAGTAAAGAGCAAATGGGAGCAGTCTCTGGGTGGCTCCGACAAGAGAGGAGCGAGTCTGAGAAATAATTTGGACCTGTTACACAGAACCTAAGAGCTCTGGTTTTCCTCTGAGCAGCATGGAAAGTCACTGAAAGGTTTTGAGTGTATCAGAGATGGGCTAGATAACACTTAGCCTGTTAAAATGCTTAAGTCGAACCTTGTTCAGAGTAATGCTTGTAAGAGTGTGTCATCTTTAGAGTGGTAGGAAATGCCAGAAATCACCTTTTCTCTGTTGGTGTTTTCCACTGCTCTGTGGATCCAAATGTTGTTTGAACCCTGTTTTTACATTGACAATATATAGAATTGTCTCTACTTTTCAAGTAGTGGGACGAGGCATCGAAAAAGTTCATTTTAGCTCCTTTGAGGAAAATAGGTAAGAATTAAATCCATGCTTCCTGATTCTTAGTCCTGGAACTAAATTTGTATTTTGGTGATTTAAAAAAAAATAAGCATGTTTGTTGTCTTATCAAAACCACATTAAGCTATGTACTAAGTGAGGCTTTATGTTTGTACTGCTATGTTACAAATAACGGAAAGTTTTCATTTAAAATGGTATGGGTCTACTCAAATCCAACTTTGGTTCCGTTCCTGGTACTTAGTAACATTTACCCTCTTTTGCTAGTTTGCCCAACAGATAACCTCTAGGGATGCCTCAGATGGGCAATACCCCAACCACTCTTGGCTTAGAAAACGCCCACTCACAATTCTGTTCTGACAGAGAATGTGGGATCTGGGTTTAAATCAGTGTGCCCAGAGCAGCCTGCACTTTTGACAGAGATAGGAAGGAAGTGATAAGGTCTTTACTGCCACCTTTAACATTTTAATTTTCTTAATTGTGTGAAATTACAGTGTGATTTCTGAATTATGGAATTTACCATAAAGCTTTGTAATTGATTTGTACTTTCCAGCTTCCTAAATTAATAGTTGCACAGTGGGTGATAGTTTATATGCTATGTCGTAGCTGGCAAACTTCTTTCTGTTTGATAAGATTCCATCTGATCCTCAAAGTATATTTCTTTATTGTTTCCCTTTTGAACAACTTAATTAAATTGTAAAATATTTCTCTTTTAGGACTTTTGCTTCAGGCATTTTAAAATGTAGAAATAGCTAGCTTGTAACTATCTCAACAAAGATAGCTGGGTATAGGGATTATCCCACCCTGCTTGCTGTCTTGTCATTAGAGTTTGTATGTGGCATTTTAGGATCTTCTTCCTGTACACATGTTCCATTGTGGACAGTCTGCAAACACTTTACTAGAGAAGCTCAAAGCCATGGAAAAAAAAAAAAAACAAATCTGAGAAACTGTTACAGTCAAAGGATCCTAAAGTCATAAATAAATCTATTACTATGTCTCAGGTCAATGTTTACAACAGAAAAAGCAAGTGGGAATTGTCAGGCCTGGAAGCTACAGAAAACAGATCTGAGTACACTGTGGATTTCATTCATAATTATGTATCAGTACTGGTTCCTGAATCTTTACAAACATAACTGAAGAATGTAAGATGCTAATGGGGAAAGTGCCTGCTCGGTACATGGAAATACCTTCTCAATTTTTCTTTAGACCTTAGATTATTTCAAATAATGTCTAATGTAAATTATATCTCATCATTTTTAGAAACTCAGGATTATGTAGAATTTTAAATATCTGTAACAAGAATAATTCGCTGCTAGTTAAACTACAATTTATAAGAAACATTTTCTAGCTTTTGTGTCTAAGGCTGATCTTTTCATGTGTACATTTGTCCAATCTTGTCAGAAATGTCACTCTAAAATACTAGTATGTGTTTCTCTTTGTAAGTCAAACTTAGCCATGAAAAAAATGCTAGAAAAATAAGTCTGACTTTTCTTCCTCTGTACTTTTCAGAACACATATCTTACAGATACTCAAATGTGTTTTCATTTTCTTCTGGTTACTAAAAAGACTTCAAACTTTGTGTTCATAAGTATAATTTCAGGAAACTGTTTTGAGGGTTCATCAGTTAGTTACATACAAGATTAGTGTGCTTTGTTTAAAGATGTTTCAAGTGAGTCACCTCAAAGTCATGGAGAGGTTACCACTTACCACATTTTCTGTTCTGATTAACTTTTTTCTTGGGACTGAGTTGTAAATCAGTAATAACTTATTAAAGTTAGTGGTTGTTCTCAATGTTTCAGTATTACTTCACTTATTAGTCAGAGTGCTCCTGTCCTTGGGACTGAGTTATAAATCAGTAATAACTTATTAAAGTTAGTGCTTGTTCTCTGTTGCAGCACCACTTGACTCAGGGTGCTGTGCTACATGTCACCTGTCTTGCAGTCATTTAGTGCAGTTACAATGCATAAGATCTTTGGCTGTAATAGATGAATTGAAAATAACAAATTAGAACAAAACGGTCTTCACTCTGCTGTAAGTTAATATTGTGGCCTCTCTGACCGTTGAACCTAATTTCATAATATAGCCATAAAATATTATTTAACCTTTAAAATAGTTAAGAGATAGCTTTTTGAAAGTATTCTGTAGAACAAAGTAGTTTTTTAGTGAGAGAGAGCTTGGCTCTGCTTTTGTGTGCTACAACCTCTTCTTTGGTAGAGTTTTTTCCTCTGTGTCTGTAAAATAAAAAGTACTTTTAAAATGTAAGCTCTACACTTGCATCTAAGACTAAGCAACCTGTGTTGTGTCATGACCCTGCTAATACCACAGACCTTCTGTAATACTACTCCCAGAGAAAACCCACATCCTATGTATAACCTTAGATTTATTTTGAAATCTTTATGAAAAGAACATGGGGGAGATTACTAATTGTTTCTGTTATTTCCTTTAGGGTTGTATATTTATTTATAACCAGTATTTTTCATTTTAACTAAAAGGACTAAAATAGCAAGGTCTATTAAGTAATTATTTCAAATTCTAGAAGTAATAGATATTTTTTCTTTTTTTAAAAATTAGATATTTTCTTTATTTACATTTCAAATGTTACCCCCTTTTCTAGTTTCCCTCCCGAAAACCCACTGTCCCTTACTCCCTCCCCTGCTCCCCAACCCACCCACTCCTGCTTCCTGGCCCTGGCAGTCCCCTATACTGGGGCATAGAACCTTCACAGGACCAAGGGCCTCTTCCTATAAAAATTTAAAAAACTATGTTTTATGTGAAAATTTTGCTTGTATGTCATGTTTATGAAGAAAACTCAGGAAGGGGAGAGCCAGGGGACTCAAGAGTAGCCAGTGCATACATGTAATCTAGAAAGCGTCAGAGTGGCTAGTGCATTTGTACACTCTAGAACGCATGCTGACATGATGCTAGTGAACTGCTGCAAGTGTGCACACTGAAGACCTCGTTCTCCTTTGAGACATGGTCTTGTGTAGCCCAGGCTGGCTTTGGATTCAAGATCCTTATGTCTCCTCTTGAGTGCTGAATTCAGGCATGTGCCACCATGGCTATCTCTGAACATTTGTAAACCTATTTTATTAATCACTGTTTATATTTTCTTTCTGTTTTAGATTTATTTTGTGTTCTTTTTGATTTTTTTTGTTTATTGCATGTAGGTGTGAATGTGGGTGTGTGCACACCAAAGTATGCACATAGAGAACATGGAGCAACTTTGTGGAGTCATTTCTTTCCACCTTTAGCTCAAATTCAGGCTTTCCTACAAGCACTTTTATTTGCTGAGCCATCTTGCCAGTCTTCTTGATGCATTGCTATAAAATTACTTTGAACACAATATTTTTATCTTGTTTTTGTGGCCTGTAGGATACCTAGATACAAAATTAATTAATTAATTAATTAGGTTTTTCGAGACAGGGCTTCTCTGTATAG
>NC_034602.1:95667950-95696915 GCF_900095145.1 Mus pahari | reverse complement strand
CACTGTAGCTGTCTTCAGACACACCAGAAGAGGGTTTGTACATGTAAAGAAGGGATACAGCATATGCGGAGATAGTCATTTCCAGCACAGCAGTATTTCCAGGGTGGTGATGTGCTACTTAGACACCTGGTTTTTCTTTTTCTTTTTTAGATTTTTTTAAAAAAGAATTATTTATTTATTTTATGTGTATGAGTACATTTCTTCAGACACAACAGAAGAGCGCATTGGATCCCATTACAGATGGTTGTGAGCCACCATGTGGTTGCTGGGAATTGAACTCAGGACCTTTGGAAGAACAGTCAGTGCTCTTAACTGCTGAGCCACCTCTCCAGCCCCTTTTTTTTTTAGATTTACTTATTTTATTTTATATGAGTACATTGTAGCTGTCTTCAGTCACACCAGAAAAGAACATCAGATCCCATTACAGATGGTTGTGAACCACCATGTGGTTGCTGGGAATTGAACTCATGACCGTTGAAAGAGCAGTCAGTGCTCTTAACTGCTGAGCCATCTCCAACCCCAAGTTAGGATGTTTTTAACAACTGATAATCTTTCCCATCAATCCCAATCTTTGGTATTCTCTGGATTCATACATATCTTTTAGAAAGAATAAATAGTTACAAGACATATTGAATGGAAAAGAACAAATTTGAAACAGCATATTACTATTTAATGTGTTAAAAGCATATTATTATGGCTGTGTTTCATGAGCAGTTATGTTAAATATATGCATATACACTTAATACATTTAAAAGCACGCACAGGCTGGAGGCTGGAAAACTGGCTCAGCAGTTAGAGCACTTCCTGTTCTTCCAGTGGAGTTTGATCCCAGCACCTGAATTGGGCAGCTCATCATACCTGGAAGTAACTACAACTCACTCCAGAAGGTACCAGCACACATGTTGCATATGCAATCAGGAACATAAATTTTAATATTAAAATATACATATTTGTATGTGTAATGTATATATTTACATAGTTACATAATATACATATTTAAGTAAATTCGGATATAGCAATTCATTTTAAAAAGACAAAAGTGTTTGTCTTTAAATGAATTTGAAGTGTTTATAGTAAACCTCATTAAAAATGTTGCAGTATTGCCTCTTAGGCAAATAGAAAGCCAGATGATACAGAAGGAGTAGAGTCTAGGACATATCTTTTTACTGTATATGAACTACCTGATTGCTGTAACTGTTAAATATTCATACATTTAAGTTCTTTAAGGTAACCATTGCTAGAAAGAAAACAGGAATTATAACTTCCAAATGAAAGTAAAAGCAACAAAGTGTCTGTTGTCAGCAAAGCTCCTGGCTTCTCAGGAGTCCTTGGGCTGCTTGGCTCCACCTGCTTCCCTGGTGCAGCTTAGTCATGTTTGCCTTCACAAGCAAGGTTCAGCCATACCTGCCTTTGTTTTTCTCTGCTGTGTTTATTTATTGAGACAGTATCTCACTGTGTAGTCTCGGCTGTCCTGGAACTCACTGTGTAGACCAGGCTGGCTTCAAACTCAGAGATCCACCTGCCTCCGCCTCCGCCTCCGCCTCCACCGTGCTGGGACTAACAGTGTCTGTCCTCATGCCCATGCCCACACCATGCCCAGCTGTTTTCATTTTATATGAAGGCTGTTGCTCTTGCTGTTCCTCATATTTGAAAGTCTTTGCTGTGTGAGATTTTTCATGTCTGACTCTTTTTTACTATTTGAATTTCAGCCTAGAGTCTTCCAGTGACTCAGAGTTTCCCCCAAACCTGTATTAAGCAGTCTACTCCTCCCCTAGTCAGTTTCAGCTCCTCATTATGCTCTGTGTTTGAGTGTGTGCTAGTATGTGCTGTGGCTTATGTGTAGGTCAGAAGACAATTTCAGGAGTCAGTTTCCCCCTTTGGGTTCTGAGGATTGAGACCAGTGTAGCAACATGGCAGCACCTTTATCCGTTGAGCCAGTTTAGGGCTCAGTATTGAATTCTACAGGCTCTTCTCAGTGTTTGAGTGATTAACTGGTGCCCAGCATGGTGACCACACCTTTAATACCAGCACTCAGAGAGCAGGGCCCGCAGATCTCTGAGGTTAAGCCCAATATGTTCTATATAAGCAGGTTCTAGAGCAACCAGGGCTATGTAGTAAAACACTGTCTCAAAAACAAATAAATCAACCAACCAATAAATAATCCCTCAGGTGTGTAAGTTAGAACTTGGTGGCATTTAGTTCTGAATGCCTATTACATGTCAAGTCCCCCCACCCCCTAAATGGTATCTTGGATGAGCAATCAAATGGCTATAATTCAGGAGTTAGGGGTAAGGAAATGTCCAGTTCGGACCAGCCTAAATTACATAGCTGACATCTGCCTCTAAGTCACACTTTGTATATAGCTCAATCTAGTAGGATTACAGACATGTACCACATGCCTAGCTTCCAAATCAGCATTTTGATATGCATTATATTTAGTTTACTCTGGTTTCTCTCTGTTTTGAAAAAGTTATTTTTAATTTAAAACTGTTTTATTTGGAGTTTTATTAGACTTCTGAGTGCTGTTTTAACTGAATAATTCATAGCCTTAAAAGTTAAATTAAAAATGTAGAGGGGTTGTTGTAGATAAAACAAGGTTAAAAAGTAGTAAAGTACCAGATAAAAGTACAAATTTTGGGTTGATTCTAGACAGTAAATAAAGCATTTTAGTTCTTTTGGGGGAGTATGAATAAGAACGAGTTTGATGGTATCATGGAATTATTGCTAATTTAGAGATTTGTAATGTATGTAGGTCAAGTAATAAAGAACAGTTTCTTGTCCTAAGACAATGCATGATGAAGTTGTTGTAGTAAATGTTATACTATCTGCTGTTTCTGTCCAGTGGATTACAAAAATCTCTGTGCATAATATATAGGTGGAGAAATAAGGAAAACAATTGAGATAAAATGCTTATTGCATAGAGCTGAAGGGCATAGAGAAGCTGTGTGGTTGTCTTGGCGCTTCTGTCGGTTGGAGAATGTTGAAAAGTAAGAAGGGTGGGGAAATTCAGGCAGATGGAAATGGACAACTAGGTGCTGGGCCTTTTGCCTCCTGGTCTTTTGAGGTTTTTGTTACCTGAGCTCTTGCACCGGATAGATCATTTAGGAGCTAATGGGTCAAAAAATTTAAAAACTTTGTTGTCTGTGTAGAATATTTTAAAACCTGTAGGTTGAAACAGGGCTTTTTAAAATCAGCTATCTTCCTGTCTAAGGAAGTGCCCTTCCTGTGGCAAGATAGGGTAAGTTATAACCAACACTGAAACAGATAAAGAAACAAACAAGAATGGCCTTTCAGGCATACTCATTGCAGTTTATCTTAACTGGTCTGGCTAAACTTGTAGACTCCAGCAAGTATGAGGTGCCCGTCTTCCCTCTCTTGTGTCCCAGCACTTTGAGTTAGTCATGTTAGCCGCATTTTCCCAGTCACTTCTCACAGCAGCTAGATGCCATCTCTATCCTGTGTTCGCTGCACTGTGCCATGCAAACACTGTCCCTTACAAGATTTTCCTAAGCTTCTGGCTTGATGAAGCACACTCAGTTTTCAGTTTGGAATGGTGTGTTGGAGGGCAACAGATGTAGGTAAGCATACTCATGAACAGGACATCTGCTCTCTGCCTGGGCCTGATACACAGCTGCACACCCTTGTTTCCTCACTTCCAGTGACCCATCAGAGTGTGACACATCCTTAGCACATTCTGTCTCTTCCTCATGCTTCCTCTGATTAGAGTTTCCTGTGATTGCGGGATAAAGTAAGTAAGTCTGGCTGAAACATCAGTATCACATCTTGGCACATCTAAGATGCATTAGTGTGTGCTGTTTACTGCATCCATCTATTATGTAAGTGAGTTAGAAAATTAGACAATCTCCTTCATTTGTTAATTATTTCTCTCTATAGATACTGATGCTTTTCTATGGCCAGAGAATTATTTTGTTGCTTACAAAATCTTTGATTTTTCTTCATTCTTTAGAATAGTTCTTAATTTTTAGTCACAAGATTCTTATGTCTGGACTTATATCTTAAATAGTTTTTTTAGTTCCTCATTATACATTAGCTAATTTTACTATTTTTAGGGTAGCACACACCTTTATTCCCGACACTCAGGAGGCAAAGGCAGGGGGATCTCTGAGTTTACAGTCTATAGAACTTGTTCCAGGCCAGCCACGACTACACAAAGAAACCCTGTCAAAAGCTGGGCTAACTAGGAAAGAGATTTGAGTTCAAAATTGAGCTAACTTCTGAAGAAAGGATCTGAGCAGCTAAAACCAACATGGAAAAAACTGTGAAGCAAAACTGGCAGCAGAATTGAATGAGTAAATTAAAGACCCTGACAGCTTTTTCTATTTGTGTTCTTAAATATATCTACTCTGGAAATGTACAAACTCTGGGTAAATAAGTTGATGAATCCTGGCAATTTACTGTGGTGACAGACAGTAAAATATTTATCTCATCTTTTATATGTAAAATTACACTAACATCTGTAATGGGATATTATTTGATTTGGTTTTTCATTGCTTGAGACAGAACTTACTATGTAGCTTGGAGGACATGGAACTCAGAGATCTGTTTAAGCAAGCACTGCACATCTGGCAGGGATTGTATGAGATCCTTGGGAAACAACATATGATTATCCTGACTTAAATTTAGATATTTTATGTATATAAATGGCATATACTTAGAATTTCTAAATTAATGTTTGAAATTGTGAATTTTCAAAGGTGGTTGAAGCCAGGACATTTCACACATAGGTCTTCCCACTAAATATTTCACAATTTCTCCTGGTATAGCTTTCAAAGCAGACTTTCAAACCCCAATCTAAGATGTTTAGAATTCAGAACATGAGTGTATTTTCAGTCTCTATGTTTATAAAACTCCCAGTGATAGTATCATATCATCTTTGACATCACTGTTTAAACTATCTCTAGCTTATAGTAGTATTATATTCAGTTACTAACAAAAACTTGAGAAATTTTAGAGTATTCTTTTTATTAAAGCTAACAGAAAATCAACTTAAATTGACTTAAGTAATAAAGATTTATTTACCCTTATAACTGAGAAGTCAAGAGGTAGAGTGGACTGCAGGAGTCTTTGATTTGAGATCCCAATTGCAGTTAACCATGGCTCTGCCTTCTTAGTCATTTTAGCCTCTAGAGGTGTTCTGTGATACTGAGGTGGCCAGCAGCTGAGCTTTATATCTGTGTGCTATAGTGTCTCCCTCATCCACAGTCACATGCAATTAGAAGTAAAACTCTGCTTGTCACAGCATAGCAATGTTCAGAGTGGTTAATTTTGGAGCATTTTGGGTTTCAGACTTTTTTTTTTTTAATTAGGGGTACCTAGCCTGTATAACCATTAATAAGCTGTATAAACTAAGACATTAACTTCTTTAGTGTGTGGCGGTTGTTGTTATTTTTAATAGATTCTGAAGCTTGCACACAGGTTCTTGTGCCGTGTAGGCACTCACACTAAGTGGCATACCTAGCCCCAGAATCTATTTCAGAGCAGGCTGTTATACATCTCTGTAATATTTGAAGAAGATTCTATGATCTTCACCCATTCCCATTATGTAGTGTGAGTGGTATTGGCATTACGTCCTGACCTGGGAGGTTGGCTGATAGAATCTAGACCACATCACATGTAGTTTTCAATGATTGCTCAAATCGTGTGACTTTCAATTTTTTTGATGTAAGTTTTGGACTATCTTCTTATTTTGGGCATTTGATACAGGTTGGATATCTCCAATCTGAAAATCTAAAACAAACCTTTTTGAAGCTGGCACAGTACAACAAATGGAAAATTCTATGTATAACCTACAAATCTCAATCAATATAAATGCATTAAAAATTCATTGAGGGGGCTGGTGAGATGGCTCAGCGGGTAAGAGCACCGACTGCTCTTCCGAAGGTCCTGAGTTCAAATCCCAGCAACCACATGGTGGCTCACAACCATCTGTAACGAGATCTGATGCCCTCTTCTGGAGTGTCTGAAGACAACTACAGTGTACTTACGTATAATTAATAAATAAATCTTTAAAAAAAATTTTCATTGAGAAGTAAGTATTTTCAGCATGTATGAATGAGTGTATAAGGTACTTGTGAGCTGGATGTGGTAGTTTACTTTGTAATCCTAGCACTTAGGAAACTGAGGCAGGAGATCACAAACTCAAGGCCTGGGCTTCAATAGTCTGCATAACTTAACAAGAACCATCTCAAAAGGAAAAACAAAAGTAGGCTGGGAACATAATAGCTTAGTGGGAGTGTACCCTCTCCCATGTAAGGTCATGGGGAGAGCACCCTCTCACATGTAAGGTCATGGGGAGAGCACCCTCTCACATGTATGGTCATGGGGAGAGCACCCTCTCACATGTAAGGTCATGGGTAGTCCACCGTCTCACATGTAAGGTCATGGGGAGTCCACCGTCTCACATGTAAGGTCATGGGGAGTCCACCATCTCACATGTAAGGTCATGGGGAGACCACCGTCTCACATGTAAGGTTATAGGAAGAGCACCCTCTCCCATGTAAAGCCATAGGCTTAGGAGCAAACCAAAGTACAAAAATTTTAAATACATAAATAAATTTAATGTTGTGACTTGTGTTTTGCCTCAAAGACTTCTCATTATGTGTATGCAAATATTTCAAAAGTAAATACAGAACACTTCTGGTTACAAAAATTTTAAAGAGGGTATAACTTAATCTCTATAGTTTTTGTATTAAATTCCCAGGAAAATATAATGAAAGTAGCATTTACTACTGTAACAGATGTAGATTTTTATTTATTTCTGTGTGTATGTGCTGGGGAGCTAACCCAAGGCTTCTTCCCAGATGGTAAATAACTGTTGTGTCACTGAGTTGTGTTAAACTCCCAGCCTTCAAAAGGTAGACACCCCCCAACACATACACCCACCTCCGTGACAGGATTTATTTGGCCCAGGCAGGCCTTACACTATTGATATTCTTGCTCCCAGCTGCCCAGTGCTAGGATTATAGACATGAGCCACCATGCTTAGTACAAAAGGTAGATTTCAAATGCAAAGTCAACAAACCATTGGAGGATAGGTATTTTTTCACTGATATAATGAAGTATGGTATAAAGGATATGTACCTTCTTAGCAGGTGGTGTGAGGGAAGGAGGGATGAATTGTTTTGTGTTAGAGTTATTTCTTTCCTCTAAGTACTAAGAAAATGTACAAATGTAGACAGTGAAAACACTGTAATTAACACACCCAAATCACTGTCCTCATTCTGTAATGTTGCTTTTTCAGATATTCGTCTCTCTGTTATTTTAGCTTTCTTACTTTTTGATGCATTTCAAAATAAGTTATATTATTCTTTGCTCCTGAACACTTAAGCACACATATTGTTAGCAAAGTGTTGACCTTTTGGTTAAAAGCTTTATACATACAGAATCTTAAGCTTAAGGATTAATTCAAATCCTGACGTAGACACTGTTATGGTAAAGCTAATAGGGTGTGTGTGTGCGTCTGTGCCTGTTAGAAGCACTACTTCACCCTATGAAGCTTCATTTATGATCTGACATGAGGTGCATGTGCAAGGTTTCCTTGGTGAATTACATAGAGTGTTGATGCACTGAGCTTCTTTCTTCACCAATTATTTTGACTTAGTAAACCAGTGAGCTGGCAATATGTTGTTACCAGCCAGACCAAAAGAAAACCTCAAGAGTGTAAGTCTCTGGTAAATTTATTAGTGTAGCTGACATTTCCCACTTTCTTATCAGAAACAAACATATGACACTACTTGAAATTAGGAAGCTGGGCTGGTGAGATGACTCAGTGGGCAAGAGCACCCAACTGCTCTTCCGAAGGTCTGGAGTTCAAATCCCAGCAACCATATGGTAGCTCACAACCATCCATAACAAGATCTGACGCCCTCTTCTGGAGTGTCTGAGGACAGCTACAGTGTACTTACATATAATAAATAAATAAATCTTAAAAAAAAAAAAAAAAGAAATTAGGAAGCCATAAAAATACTTAGAAAAAAAATCTTAAACATTAGATAATTGAATGAACTGTTTAAGAAGTGATATGAAATTAATGTGTATTAAGAAGTGATATGAAGTTCATGTGTAATTCTTAGAATAAGTAGGTCTTTAATATATTTTACATTGTGAATTCTGCTTTTATACTGAAAGAAGGTATTTACTAAAAAGCCTAAAAGTAGTATTTAAATGAAAGTCTGTTTGCACAGCATTAAAAAATCAAATTTTGTACAAGATCATTTATACACTTGTCATTAAATAGCATTTAGGATATTTCTGACTCTTTGTTTCCACTTTTAAAGTATCATTGATCTCTCCTTATATTTTTGGTTTTGAGCCTGGCCTTTAACGGCTGAGCCATCTCTTC
Organism: Mus pahari; assembly: GCF_900095145.1. NCBI lineage: Eukaryota > Metazoa > Chordata > Mammalia > Rodentia > Muridae > Mus > Mus pahari. The sequence goes on along the minus strand of NC_034602.1, from coordinate 95,688,553 downwards.
AGCCCTCACTGATCTCTCCTTAAGTGGTGCATTGACTCCAAATACTCAGGCAGAGCCCTTGACAGGTGTGTGGAGTATACTGGCTTGCTCCTGGTAGGCGAGAAGTATTCTGAGATAAAAGTGGAGCTGCTTAATTATTTTCCCTCGGTTGACCCTGCATGCATTAAGTTGTTAATCATTTTCCAAGGCATCTTTAAATGTAAATATTTTATGTACCATATTCATTTGACTTAATTGAATATAGCATTTTTTTTCTTGGAAATTTCTTTTGTCCAGAGAGTACAAATTCAAGGAGCGTTTTTATTTTATTTTAAGTTTTTATTTTGTTATTATTTGGTTTTGTGGTACTGATGATTGAACCTAGGACCTCACGTTACTAGGCACCACTGAGGTTTGTCTTCAGCCTTTGTTTTTTTGCTCATTTGTTTGGGGGTTTTGTTGGCTTTGGGGGGGGGAGTTCACACATTTGGGATGGCTTTATTTTGTTGTTGTTGTTGTTAAAATATTTTCATTTTTATTTAAAATTTTAGATTTGTTTATTTTTATGAGTGTCTTGCCTGCGTGTGTGTATGTAGATTACATGTTTGCATGCTGCCTATGAAGATCAGAGAGGGTGTCAGAGTCCCTGGAACTGGAGTTACAGATGGTTGTAAACCACACTGTGAGTGTTAAGAACTGAACCCCAGTCCTCTGTGAGAAAAAGTGCTCTTAGCCGATGAGTCATGTCTGTATCCCTCCATCTTTTTTACTGGAATGTTTCAGATAGCCTCATTTTCATCAGTGTTGTCTTTCCTCAAAAAAAAAAAAAAAAAAGAAAAGAAAAAGAAAAAAAAGAAAGAAAGAAAAAGGAAAAGAAAAAGAAAACACCAACGGCTCTAGCAAGTTATTCCACTTTGGATGAAACATCTTTGGACTTAGTTGTTTTAAACAGACTGACTGACTGATCCCTGTCTTGCCTGATAAGTTAAGGTTGCTGCTCATTCTCCAGCCTCTCAAACCTAAGGTCTTTCTGTGGTTGTTGCCTTCTTCCCCACAGTCTAAGAGTTTATCTTGGGTTAATCATCTTAAATTTGCGTTGAATTTAACGTCAGCGTGTACCTTCCTAGTGAGTTTATGTCTTATTTAATCAGGATTATAAACGTGACAGGATATGAAAATTACACACACGCACAGCAGAGGATTGTTGAAGACATCCAGTCAGTGACTTATCAAATTAGTCTCCTATGGATAAACAGTGGCCTACTCCAGAGCAGTGGCATCATTTTCGTCTCCTCAGTGAACACCCTCCAGTCTTCACAGCCTGTCCTCATTGAGGTCTTCCTTTCTTTAACTTTGCTGTTCTCGTTCTGTGCCTTTGAAATACTTAAAAAAATGAAACAATGATTGGCCACTGTTCAAAGTAAGCCTGTCCTCTTTTGGTCTCAGGAGTGACTTAATACTTTGAGCAGTTACCTGTAGATAACAGCTTCTAAACATTGAAAGCATCAGTACATGGCTTCCTAATTATAAACATTTTGGAGTATTTTAAAACTGTTTTCACTCTTTAAGGAGCCCATTATCTAAGAGTTCACTTTTCACGGTATGAGACAACTGGCCAGTCTTGGTGGCACATAGCTGTAATCTCAGCTCTGGGGACACAGCAGGCAGATCTTGACTTTGAGGCTATCCTCAAAGTAAACTAGGCAGCTGGGGGTCTGCAGTGAGAAGAAAGGAAAAGGCATCTCCTCCCCTAATAGCTGTAGCCTTGGAAAATGGACCCTCCTCTTCCCAGCCCCTGTGAGGATCAGGAGCACCTTTTAAAGACTTATTTTACTTGTTTGTAAGTTTCAGTTGAGTGCATGTGGGTCTGTGTGGGATATGCACGTGTGACTGCAGGAGCCTGGAGAGAATGGAGTGGAGTATCTGGTATGTCAGACCCCCTGGGGCTGACCTTGCAGGCTGTTGTTGACAAGGACACTGTGGTGGAACTGGTCTTTTTCAAGAGCAGTGCATGCTCAGAACTGCTGAACCATCTCTTCAGTCCCTGCAGCATTTTAAAAATCAGCTATATCTAGGATTCCCAGTATACATCCTGAGCAAATTTAACAGGAGAATCACAGTTAATTGTCTCTTTCTAGAGTTGGAGAACTCTTTCTGTTTCTGATTTCAGATATAACTTGAACTCCAGTTGGATGTTTTTGACTAGGCACTGGCTTTTATAATTGGTAGAAAAACAACTGCCTGAGAAAATAATTATATAAATGGCCTTGAAATTTGAGGGTAATTTTGCCATCAGAGGATCTGTTTGATAATTAATTTTAAGACTTTTTCAAGGGTTATTTTATGTGGTCTGTGGTTTGTCAACACCCATTAGGCATGTTTTAGAAACACTCAGTTTAATGCATTTTGAATTCTTTTCCAGTAATAAAATGGATTTGTTCAAAATTTAGCTAGCTAAACTGCTGCCCTAGGTCTTAAAATAATCTTAGCTCATGATATAAAATTGTCCACTGATTTTCCTTTGTTGTATTGTCACAAAACAGAAAGAAGAAGGCAAGCTCCAAGGACAGCTTAACAGGTCTGACTCTAACCAGTACATTAGGGAACTGGAGGACCAGATAGCAGAGCTGACTCGTGAGGTGAGTGATAAATGCTGGTCTTCACATAGTTCTTCCTTCCTTCCTCTCTTAATGTCACACGTTATTACTGACCTTTTAATGCTAAATGTTTTTTTGAATTCATAATCATTAAGAGCACCTTAGAAGATTGCCTTTATAAGCAAAGATTTTTGTGCTCAAATATTAAGGTTTTGTCTTCCCTAAACCTTTAATAATAACTTAAAATGGTCAATCCCCAACATGTGATCTTATTTTTTATTGTGATCTGAAAATACTTGGTGGTTGCCCATGTATATTAAACTTTTCCTTACACCTAACTGACTAGAATTGGTGGGGGGAAGTATCTTTTCCCTCTGGCCTCCGTTCCCCTTCATGGTGTTCTGAGATTGCAAAAAAGGATACTTGCCTGATATCAGTTAAATGGATTTCTTAGTATTTGAATGCTTTTTAAGCTGGCACCTAGAATCTCTGACATTCAGCCAATGATTTGACTAGCTCTTAGGCTAATTTAAGTTACTTAAATTAATCCCTTGTGATGGGAGAGAACCTGTTTGTTGGTCCTGTTCTTTACTCATGATACATATTCAGCAATACAGGTAAACCTGTGTCTCTTATTTTGAATCTTAGTAATGTTTATTCACAGTAATGGCATTTGACAAGATAGCATAAACTTGATTTGCTATAAACAACAAAGAAGAAAGGAGACTCCTTGTCCACTAGATGAATCTAAACCTCAAAGGATCAAGTGTGGACATTGCCCTTTCCTGGCCTGATATCCTTCAGTTGAAGGCTGAGTGTTGGTCAAATAACTTCCTGCAGGGAATTAGTCTAAGTGAATTCCCAGTGAAGAGGAAACAAAACTGAAAACACATTGGACAGATTCACACGTGGGTCACTTTAGTTTTCTTTGTCATAGGAACATTCCTATCAATATTAGTATAAATATTATATGATAGTATTAATAATATATTAGTATTAATTATATTAGAATTCTTATAAATAATTAGTATTATAATATTAATATTATTATCCATGGTGACATTCGAGGGAGCAGCTCTTATGTATAATCTTCACCTATTAGTATATATTTAACAAATACCTTGTATTTTATCTCTGTCCATGTGGTGTTCTATAAATCCTCCCTCTGGAAACTTCTCCTTGTGTTCAGAAAATATTCTTAAGAAATTCTTACTGAAATAAAGCAATTTCCCATAAAGTGTAAGAAAACTAATATTGTTGGATTAAAAAATTATATATAGCCAGGCGTGGTGGTGCACGCCTTTAATCCCAGCACTCGGGAGGCAGAGGCAGGCGGGTTTCTGAGTTCGTGGCCAGCCTGGTCTACAAAGTGAGTTCCAGGACAGCCAGGGCTACACAGAGAAACCCTGTCTCGAACCCCCCCCCCCAAAAAAAATTATATATAAATTGATTGTATTTCTTATACTAGCTTAATTAATCAACAGGCATTAATTTTGCTTGTCACATACAGTATCTTTAAAAACAACAAACAAACAAAAAAAACCAAAAGTTGTTCCCATCAAGACAGACAGGAAATTATTCACACGAGATTTAGCTTCAATGCATTGGTTGATTTATTGATCTGATTTGGGAGGCAGAATCTTATTTTGTCATCTAGATTGATTTCAATCTTTCAGTCCTTTTGCCCAAGCCTCTGGGCACTGGGATTATAGTTGTGCACCACTGACTAATTATGTATGCATGTGTGAATTGTGTATGTCTATATATTAATGACTTTGAAAGCAGTTTATTGTATAAACTTGAAGAGAAAACTAATCTTCAGAGTAAAATGTTCTGTTAAAGAGCTAGATCCAAATTAAAGCAATATGATGAGATACAGTTTAGAGTAGTCAAAATCCTGGGCTTAAGAAGGCTCCTGATGGACATTATGGGCTGTGGAAAATGCACAGTACAGCTAGAATCACACACATAGGCTCAGAACAGAACCTGAGAACATGGTAGGAACTCAGTGGAGGCAGAACCTAACTGAATGAGGAGTTAGTGAGACTGTGTCTTCAGAAGGGAGGGTATACTGAGAAGAGGGTCTCTGGTGAGCCTTTTAAACTAGAAAGTCTGTAGGGCACAGGATGAAGTCATGTCAGGTAAAAAGATACTTTTTCACTAGTTCCCAAGTAGATTAATTCATTTGCCTGTTTTAGTTTATCACAAAACAAGCTAAACATCAGTGAAGTTTAAACCAAGATACTGGTTGAAATAGCCTGACTTCCTGACAGGCTGAATAAATGGCTCAGTGTTTAAGAGTGTTTGCTGCTCTTTGCAGAAGACCTGAGTTTCAGAGGCTTACAACTGATTGTAATTTTAGCTCCAGGGCTCCATGTCCTCTTCGGGCTTCTGTGTACTTGCACATATTGTACACATGTGCACACACAGACAGATACACGTATAAATATAAAATAAACCTTTAAAAACAGGAATAGACTTAACAAAGAAATTACTACTGTAGAGGTTAGAGCGATGACTAAACTGTTCTTGTAGATGACTCAGGTTTAGTTTCCAGCACCCATGTCAGACAACTTGTAGCTGGCTTTAACCTCAGTTCTGGGACACTCACACATACATGATGTGCATAAACTCATCACAGGCATACATACTTACTCACAAATAATATATAAATTTTTTTAATTACTGCTGTAATTACCATTGTCCAGTTCTATTATATTTCTGAGGGGATTAAATAATGAGCCACTTTTACATTCTATTTGCATTCTTTGGTATAGCAGTTCACAGTTCAAAAAAGATAACCAAAGTCAACCTGACCTTGGTACCATTTGTATAATAGAGTTTGCTAAATGTTTGGCTTTCAATATGAAACTTTTATTTAATTATTAATACTGTGGTTGATCATGTAACTGCTAACAGTTGTTTAGCTGATTTTTGTACTTACTGAAAGGACTTCTTAGTTAGGGTTTTACTGCTGTGAACAGATATGACCAATGCAGTTCTTATAAGGATAACATTTAATTGGGGCTGGCTTATAAGTTCAGAGGTTCAGTTCATTATCATCAAGGTGAGGCCATGGCAGCATCTAGGCAGGCATGGTGCAGGAGGAGCTGAGAGTTCTCTGTAGATACAGATACAGTTATAACTGTGACCCCTTGTCATTTTCAGTTGGATGAAGCAGATTGCATTTATGAATGGCTAGATACATTAATGGTCTGTAGTACAGTGGTGGTTTATATTTATTGAGTACTATGTCAAGTGGCTGATCTTGGGCAAACCCCTCTTCATTGTGGTACCATTCTCAGCCTTGTGGACATGGAAACTGAGACACAGCAGTGTTATATATTTTCCCAAGTATTAAACAAGCAGCTGTGGTTGACCCAGCATCAAATCTGGTTCACTTGCTGTGCTGATATACAGACATTGGCTCTCACACCTGAATTCTTAGGAGAGGCCATTAGCACAGGAGCTGTGACATTTTTTCCCTGGAACATGTTGCAGATGTCCAAGAGAGACAGGTTTTTCTTTTTTTAAGTTAGACCACTATATGTCACAGGAATCTTCTATTGTTTCTGCAAACTTAATAGGCAGTTATAAATTGAGTGAATAAAGGAAGTCTATAAACAAAGCCTTTGCTGACATTTGCTTAGAAAACGTGTTAAATATTCACTTTAAAATTCTGATATTTATGTACATCTGAGTCAAAGATGTGATTAAATATCCAGCAAATGATTTTTAATGCCCACAAAATGCTTAATATAATTTTAAGAGGCAGATTCATTTTGTTACTAAACTAGAAATTTTAAAATTAAAAAGCCCTGTATAATCAATGACAAGTGACAAGTATATCTTTGTACTTTTACACAGTCTCATTTTCTGATATTTCCATTCTCTTGTATTCTTTTACAAATGACTAATAAGGGACTAGGGAAATAGCTTTTGTTAAGAGCACTTGCTTCAGAGAGCAGGGGTTCAGATCACAGTACCCACATTGGTTGGCTCACCACCTGAGCTGGCATCCTAAGATGCCAGCTCCACAGGATCTGACAGGCTCTTCTGGCCTCTGAGGACATAAGTACGTACACAAATACATACAAGGATGTGCGGCATGCTCCTTTACTCAGAGACTGTCTTGCTGAACTCTACCTTTCCTTTCTCTGCTATTTGTTCTCTAAGACTCAATATCCTTTTAGATAAGGGAGGGCCCCCAAAATGTTCTCTTGTTTATTAAGGAATAGCCAAGAATAAAATTGCATCCTTACCCACAGGTTGAGAAACAGAAATGAGGTTGAGAAAGAGAAATAAGGCCTTTTTGATTATTATTATTAACATTTTTATTCATTATTTTATTTATTTACATTTTATCCCCCTTCCTAACTTGAGTCTAACTTCTTGAATTCTTTGTGTATGTTGGATATTAGCCCTCTATTGGATGTAGGATTGGTAAAGATCCTTTCTCAATCTGCTGGTTGCTATTTTGTCCTATTGACAATGTTCTTTGCCTTATAGAAGCTTTACAGTTTTATGAAGTCCCATTTGTCTATAGTTTCTCTTAGAACCTGAGCCATTGGTGTTCTGTTAGGAAATTTTCCCCTGTGCTGATGTGTTCAAGGCTTTTCCCTACTTTCTCTTCTATTAGATTCAGTGTATCTGGTTTTATGTAGAGGTTCTTGATCCACTTAGACTTGAGCTTTGTACTAGGAGATAAGAATGAATCAGTTTGCATTCTTCTACTTGCTGACTGCCACTTGAACCAGCACCATTAGTTGAATGTGCTGTCTTTTTTCCACTGGATGGTTTTGGCTTCTTTGTCAAAGATCAAGTGACCATAGGTGTGTGGGTTTAATTCTGGGTCTTCAGATCTATTCCAATGATCTATCTGCCTGTCTCTGTACCATCCCATACCGTTTTTATCACTATTCTCTGTAGTAGAGCTTGAGGTCAGGGATGGTGATTCCCCTAGAAGTTCTTTTATTGTTCAGAATAGTTTTCACTATCCTGGGTGTTTTGTTATCCCAAATGAATTTGAGAATTACTCTTTTTATCTCTGAAGAATTGAATTGGAATTTTGATGGGGATTGCATTGTATCTGTAGATTGCTTTTAGTAAGAAGGCCATTTTTACTATGTTAATCTTGCCCGATCCATAAGCATAGGAGATCTTTCCATCTTCTGAGGTCTTCTTTAATTTCTTTCTTCAGAGACTTGAAGTTCTTGTCATACAGATCTTTCACTTGCTTGGTTAGAGTCACACCAAGATATATTATATATTACTTGTGACTTTTGTGAAGGGTATCATTTCCCTAATTTCTTTCTCAGTTCATTTATCCTTTGAGTAGAAAGGAAGGCTACCAAGTTGTTTGAGTTAACTTTATAATCCAGCTACTTTGTTGAAGTTGTTTATCAGCTGTAGAAGTTCTCTGGTGGAATTTTTGGAGTCACTTAAGCATACTGTCATATCATCTGCAAATAGTGATATCTTGACTTCTTGACTTCTTCCTTCCCAATTTGTATCCCTTTGATCTCCTTTTGTTTTCTAATTGCTCTGACTAGAACTTCGAGTACTATATTGAGTAGATTGGGAGTGAGCAGCCTTGTCTGGTCCCTGCCTTTTTAATAAGAAGCTTTTTTGTTTGTACTGATGGCTGCTAATGAAGTTAATGATAACTTTTGATTTCTATGACCATTTTAATGTTTTAAATTAATATGTAGATTATAAGTTGTGATTTGTTTTTACAGTAGAAAAAGACTAGTTTTCCCAACGTAGCAGCTTCTAATTAGGAAATATACCTGTAAAATAACCTTTCTTTTCAGTGAATCAGTGTTCCAAGCAGGGGCTCACAACAGCCTCAGAACAAGTAGGGTTTTGTTGTTTCTAAACAGTGCCCTGAACAGAGTGAACACCTGTGAAAGTTACCTTAAGATCCTTAAATATCTACTGTGGATTATAAATCTTATAACACACTCACAATTATATTGTACCAAGTGTAATTTTTTTTATTTAGAATAATATATTGTTATAAAATTCTTGTTTTTATATTCCTATTTGTTTGGATCTGGGACTCAAACCCAGATCCTGTGTTTAGTAGTAAGTGTTCTCCCACTACACACCACCCCTAACCCTAAACTACTTGGGCCAGTTAGCGTCCCATCTCTAATGAAATGCCTAAAGATAATGTACTTGTAAAGAGAGAACATTTATTTGAGCTTAACAGATCTGTAGAGTCGAGTCAATGACTGGTTAGTTCTTTGGGGTCTTGCTGAGGCAGCATATCATGGCAACAATGCGTGATGGGACAAAATCCCTCATCTTGAGGCCAGGAATGCCAGAGTACCACACTTAGGGAACCTTTAGGGACACTCCCACAATGAAATTCTTAAGTGTTTGCTGGCTCTGGGATATGCTCTCTCCATGCCCCAATCTTCTGAGCAAGTGGCTAGTTCAGAGACCCGTGTTTGGACACGGCTTAAAGAGTCTTCACAACAAGCCATCCTGGTAACAGAGCAGGGCAAGTTAAGCAGTATGTTGACTGGACGTTGAGCTGGGTTGGTGGGGTTGAGGAAGGAGAGACCACAGCTCCTGCTTCATTACTGTCCTTGACTGTTTATATTTCCTGTGAGGCTCAGAGTCAACCTAAATGGAGATCAGCAGTGTGAAGAGTCTTGGTCAACTTTTTAAGTGTGTTTACTCCTGAGAATCCTGCCACTGTAATAGGAACTCATGATCGTATCCATGTTTATTGGAGTTCTCGTCCCATTTTTGGCCAGTGGGAATTCTCCCAAGCTAGTTCCAGTATTGGGTCTCCCCCTAACTCTGCGCACACAGTCTCCTCTCCCCCTGCACACATGTTTTTCTCCATGAGCCTTGTTAGTTTGTCATTCTGAGTTTGTGAGCATTTAAATAGTAGTTTACGTTACATGTGATTATTTATACTAAAGTATATAGTATACCAAAGCAGTGTTTATTAGTGCTGGTTGTAAATGTCTTTTTTTTTTTTTTTTTTTTTTTGGTTTGTTTTTTTCCGAGACAGGGTTTCTCTGTGCAGTCCTGGCTGTCCTGGAACATAGTTATCCAAGGTCTTTTTTATTCTGTGCAANTGGAACTCACTCTGTAGACCAGGCTGGCCTTGAACTCAGAAATCTGCCTGCCTCTGCCTCCCAAGTGCTGGGATTAAAGGCATGCGCCACCACTGCCTGGCTTGTAAATGTCTTAAGAGATGGTCCTAAAAAGTATCTGTGGCAGAACTTCAGTGTAAGATAGTGTGATGATTTATAAACCCAGAGCTCAGGAGGCCGAGGCAGTGAGACTACTGGGAGTCTGAGGCCAGCCTGGACTGTAGAATATGATCCTGTCTCCAGAGGGAAGGGGGAGAGAGAGAGAAGAGACAACTGAGGCATGTCTCTTAGAAGGTGGGTAGGTGTAGTATAGCAGCCTACAGTTGTAATCCTAGTGCTTGACACTGAGGCAGGATTGATGAAATTACCAGGCCAGCATGGGCTACAGCGTGAACCTGTCTCAAAAACCAAATGAACAAACAGAAGACCATGAAGGTTATGAAAAATAAAATGCACATGGCAGTCCATATTTTTGTAGAAAATGTAAGAAACTGTCAGAAAGGTAAGATACTTTCGGTGAACTCAATATTCTGTATAACAGTTCTTATCAGATGGAGTGGGGAGGGAGAGAGCCCTCGAGTGTTTCTTAGGAGACCACACAGTGGCCAGCTCTTAGATATTCCATAGGAAACAATGACTTGTTAGCATCTGAGAGCATGTTCGTTACATGTGCATTCTCACCGTGATTACAGAGCCAACATCTACGGTGATACTTACAACATGTTCTTAAGGCTCTTTCTGCTTGGTAAGGAGTAGTAAAAATCACCCACACTGTAAACCCACGATCTTCCTCAGGTGAAAACTAATGGTTTAATAATGTCTTATGTTTAAAAGCTGGTTATTCCTATTCTTTGCCTCACTTCTGCTTTTTCCCTTTGACTATTATGCAAGTTCTTCCAGACACATCATTAAAGCAGAGAGAAGGAAGATATTTGGTTCTCATGAATTATTTGGTTTTTAACAGCAATTCGGGATCTATCTATCTATCTATCTATCTATCTATCTATCTATCTATCTATCTATCTGTGCGTGTGTGAGGAGGGGGTTTGTTTTAGTTTAGTTTTTGTTCCAGGCTGTGTATGGCTTTGCTCTCCATTGTTTTAGAAATGATTAGAGAACTCATCTTTAGAACTGTGGACTTAAAGTCATGAGTCCTGTGTTTTAGGTTTGTCTTTGACACTGATCCTGAGACCTTAAAATGCCAGCTCATTTTATATATTCATCCAATTAGTGAACATTAGGACCTGAGTTTGGAACCCAACATCCATGTTATAGAAAAACAAAACAAAACAGGTGTGGTTATATACTCTGAGGGTGGAGACAGGTGTGTTCCTGTTGCATGTTGGCCTCTAGTCAACCTGCAGGTTCAGAGAGAGATCTTCTCTCAAAGGAATAAGGTAGAGGGTGATAAAGCAGCACTGATGTTCTCTTCTGGTCTCTGTGCATGTGGTACCCTGCACTGCATGCACACTCCTCCACTCTGCGACTGTCTATGCTGTATACTACAGGAGAGGAGAAAGTAGCCAGGGAAAGGACAGCATGGCATGTTTCAGGTAGAGAGGCATATATGCGAGAAGATTGCTAGGGCAAGTGCTCACAGAAGAGACCAGGAGGAGTACAGAAGTAGTCGAGAGATCAGAGTGAGGCCCTGAGGCCAGGCCAGGCCTGCATGGCTCCCTTGTTTTTCCTTTAGATCAAATGTGTTAGACCAGGCTGGCCTTGAATTAGGGAGACCTGCCGGCCTCTGCTCCTCTAGTATTAGGATTAAAGACATGCACCTCCACACCCAGCAAGCAACTTAATTTTTATGTTACTTTTAAAAAGTAAATAATACAGTGCTAGCTTTTTTTTTTTTTTTCCAAAAATAGGAACACCTACTGATTATCAGTTAAAGGAGCTTTGGTTAAAAAACGAACTACTGGCTCTCAGATTTACTAAAGCACAAAGTTTTTAACTATGGCTAGAGGTTTTACAGCAGTGAATCATGTGCTTTTCATAAACAGTATCTCACAGATGCAGTTGGACACGAGATAATCAGATTTTCTCTCCCCACAAACAGAACAGCTGGAAATGTCTACCAGTGTACGTGTCACAGACTCTGCTGCTCTGCTGCCTGTCTGATTTAAGTTGTGGTCAGTGTGAGGAACCTGTGAGGTGATAAGATAGCATTCATGAGGTCATGTGGTTTGCAAGTACCCAATCTTCACTGAGCAGCCTGCACGTCTCAAGACAAAGAGGAGTAGAATGCTGACCTGGCCAGGGGTTTGTGCTCCCTGGCCAGGGGGAGGGGTGCTACATGTTTTAAAGTTATGTTATCAGGAGCTGCAGCTCCTGAAAATAAATGAGCACTGCAAGTCATTCATGGGCCCTCCTTCACCCTTAGCTCCTCAGCCTTTAGCACTCGGTTCGAGTGTAGCATACTTTCTGTTTCAAGTGATGCTGAAGGAGGTAGCCATCACTTATTTTCCCTTTCAAATGATTTTTTTCATTCATTCATTAATTTGTTTATTTACTTTACATCCCAATCATTTATTTTTTATTGAAGGAAAAACTGCTTGTAGAAGGTTTATATTATGGGTTAGGTTAGGGATTTTTTTTATCAGTTAGAAATTATTTTTCCAAGTACACAATTATTTTTAGCCTGTCAGTATCTCTTTTTGAATCATACATAAAAAATGACTACCTACTTTTATAGAAGCAAATAATAATTTTATCAAGAGAGTTGTGTGATCCACTTTACCCATGCAGACTTTATGTTCCATGGGCTTTTGGTGTGTTCACAAGGTCGTCACAGTCAGTCACTCCTCAGATTCCTTTCCCTCGCTCTAGGCCTCCAAGACCCTCTTTCTGTCTCTGCAGAGGTTCCTTGATACTGCACATGTAATATAAGAGAAACATGTAATAAGTGGTCCTATTAACCTCTTTCTTCCACTTAGCATAATGTCTTCAAGAGTTATCCATATGGTACTCAGTGTCTATACTTCATTCTTTTATATTGCCTAATAATATTAAAAAATACGATATACCACCTTATTGGCTTATTCTTCTGTCATGAAAATACTACTGTGAACATCACATTGAAACTTCTGTATGAACCTTTGTTTGCATCCAAGTATATAATTAAAAGTAGATTTGTGGGATTGTAAGTCAAGTCCACATTCACCAGCTGAGGAAACGCCATACTGTTTCCAAAGCTGCTGTAACAGTTTCCATCCCACTAGGTGTATGAGAGGCTTCTGATCTCTGGCTAGCACTTGGTCTGCCTTTATGGTGACCGCCATACTAGTAAACGCGAGGACTGCAGTCTCATGTGTAGCCCAGGCTAGCCTCTATCTAACCTACAACTCTCCTTTTTGTCTCTCAGATACTAGGATTTATGTGGTTCTTATGGGTATTCTTTGCATGGCTTAAGGAAGTGGAATATCTTTGAATAGCCCAGTTGGCCGTTTATATCCTTAGGAAAATGTCTGTTTAGGTTCCTTTTGCATTTTGAAACCATCTTTGTTTTTTGTTTGTTTATTGAAAATTGAGTTTTCAGAATTTTTTTTTTTTATATTTTAAGTATACTACTGTTGGCAGATATATGATTTCTGGTTTTTAGATATATTTTTCAGAATGTTTTTTAAAGTAGAGCAACTTACTCTATCACTAGAGTGGTTTTCAGGCTGTCTTCCGTAGAATACATCCAGTACCTGACTTTCTAGATTGAACCATGCATGATTTTTGACAGGAAAAGAAAATGGAGCTTACCTTAAAGACTTAGTCTTAGATTTGACACCATAAGCAAGGGGATAAAGAACAGGTGAGCTCTTAACTCTGATGCTTCAAAGTGCATCAAGAAAATCAGAAGATAACCTTGAAGACAACCTTGAAAACAGGAAATGAAAATTGAACATCTGTTGGGGTAGAGGGAATGGCTCCGTGGGTAAAGTGCCTGTTGAGGTCAGATCCCTAACACCCATGCAAAAAGCCCAGTATGGTAATGTAATCCAAGCACGGAAGGATGGAGACAGGAACATTCTAGGACTCACTGGCCAGCCAGTCTTGCCAGTTGGTGAACCACAAGCTTAAAAGGAAATGGAGAACAATAGAGGAAGACACTGGTGTTTTACCTCTGACCTAGATATACCCCCTAGACATAGATAGGTAGGTAGGTAGATACATAAACATCTCTGTAATAAAATATACAAAAGCTAGCCAGGCAGTGGTGGCTCACGCCTTTAATCCTAGCACCTGGGAGGCAGAGGCAGGCAGACTTCTGAGTTCAAGACCAGCCTGGTCTACAGAGTGAGTTCCAGGACAGCCAGGGCTACTCAGAGAAACCCTGTCTCAAAAAACCAAACAAATATATATATATATATACACACACACACATACATACACGCACATATACACACACACAAAAGCTTTCAGTTACAGTATAAAAAGATGAATTATTCATTTATTATATGTAAGTAAAGGACCTCAGTTGGGAGGTGATGGTTTACACTTTAACCCAGCGCTCAGGAGGATCTCTTTGAGTGTGAGGCCAACTGGTCAACATAGTGAGTTCTAGAATAGCCAGAGCTACACAGAGAAATCCTGTCTCGACCACCCTTCCCCTCAAAGAAAACCTTCAATAGAGTATTTCATAAAATAATCTGCAAATGGCCAGTAACCACAAGAAAAAAAGTTCAGCATCATTAACCATCAAAGAAATGCAAATCAAAACTACAGTAAGTTTCTATTTTATACTAACCAGGAACATATAAGTATATAGTTAAAATTAACAAAAATGTGGAGAAATCTGAACTCTGAACATGGCAAGTCGGAAGAGAAAATGATACAGATACTATGGAAGTTAATGCTTCATTTTCTCAAATGGCTAAACATAATTACTATCTTGCCTAGAAGTTCCACTTCTGTCTTTATACCCAAGAAAAATGAAATGTCTACACTGAGACATGTTCATGAATAGTTATAAAATTTTTGCAGTACTGTATTAGGGTTCTCTAGAGTCACAGAACTTGCAGATAGTCTCTATATAGTAAAGGAATTTATTGATGACTTACAGTCTGCAGTCCAAATCCCAACAATGGTTCAGTAGTAGCTGTGGATGGAAGTCCAAAGATCTAGCAGTTGCTGAGTCCCACACCGAAAGAAGGCGAAAGAGCGAGAGCCAGACTCCCTTCTTCCAATGTGCTTATATGGTCCCCAGCAGAAGGTGTAGCCCAGATTAAAGGTGTGTGCCATCACACCTTTAATCCCAGATGACCTTGGACTCGGAGATCTCCCTGTCTTAATCTTCTGGATTCAATCACCACTGTGTCTCAAGATCTCCATACTAAGATCCAGATCAGAAACTTCTATCTCCCAGTCTCCAGACTAGGTCCACTGGTGAGCCTTCCAATTCTGGATTGTAGTTCATTTCAAATATAGTCAAGTTGACAACCAGGAATAGCCACTACAAGTACCCAGAAAATAAAACCAGTCCAGATGTCTGTCAGCTGATAAGTGGAGAGGTACAGCATATCATACAACAGAAGGGGCTAGGTAACAGAAGAATATAATACTGATGTACACTGTAGCACAGACCAGAGTATAAGAACTCAGTCACAGAGGGACACACACATACACACACACTCAGTGACGCCACTTACATAAGAAGCACAGAATAGGAAGATCTGTAAAGACAGCCACAGATTAGTGGTTACCTGGAGTTGAAGAGAAGGTGGCAGGCAGCCAGGGCATGCATGGCAGCTGAGAGTATGCCGTGTGTGTTTGTTTGGGTGATGACATATCCTCAGGTTGTGTGTGGGGATGGTTGTGCAGCTCTGTGGCCATGGTAAAACCTATTCAAATATATGGCTGCTGTGTCTGTACCCCTACCTGCTTTTATGCCTTCATTTTGAGACAAAGTTTCACTATGTAACCAAGGCTGGCCTCTAACTTAAATTCTCCCTCCCAAATTCTTGGATTATAGTATATGTGCCAGAACATCTACTGACTCAATAGCCATATTTGAAAATTGATATTATTTGCTTTTTGAAAATTCCCCAAGTTGTATGAATAGACCTTATTAAAGTATTTAAAGGTACTTTGTACATAGATATTTGTACATCTTTTGGGAATGTATTCATAACTATATCATGTATCTTGAGTGTTCTGGTACCTTGAAAAGTTCAAGACAACTGTCATTGACCTACTAAAAGAGACCATGACATTTAGCAATTAGCAGTTGTAATGTGTCAGACTCAGACTTGGATCTTGCTTTTCTGTTAACGTTGTTTATCATCCCTCGTTCAGTTTTATTTGTGGCTAATTAGGTTGTTTGTGGCTACCTAAACAGATAGTATAGGACTTGCAACACTGCCAGGTATATAGGTGACTCCCTAGCTGTGTTACTATGGGCAAATTTCTTGTCCCTCAGTTACCTTGTTGGAATTAGTGGTGGAAATTGAAGTCACACCGAAAGGCACTTCAAACAATGCCAAGGACTAATAAAATCCCCATTAAGTAGACCATAAAAGAAGTCTATGTTAAGATGATTGAGTAACTGCAGTGGCATGACTTGCTGCTCTATGGTTCATGAAGCTTTTTCATTATGTCACTCCTCGATATAAACTGAGTTTCTTTATAGTTTATTCCCTGCTTCTCTCCTTTCATCTCTCAAGACCTAGATCTAGCCACACAATTTTAGTTTCTCAACACGTAAGGTGTTCTCAGGCCTGTCTCTCACCATGCCACCTATACCTGAATTTCTCCTTGAACACCTGTTTATCCTTAAAGACCCAGCTTAGCCTTGCCCTTCAGCATCCCCCTCCTGGACAGTGCCCGGCTTCTCCTGTGGACTTCTAGTGCCCTGGTGTGATAACTCAACATCAGATGCACAGTCTCTTCTGCCTGACACAAGGTCTTAGATGGCAGGAGCCTTGCTTGCTTTGTTCTCCTTCAGCTTGCCAGCACCTGGTGCACTGTTTGTGGGTACATATTGGCTTGATTTGATGGATTGATAAAAGCCCATCATCTAGCTTCAGCAATTCCTGTTAATGTAATTCAGTCCAGTCAGAAAAGAAAAACTTCATGAGGTCATCTTGCTAACAGTCTGAGGGTTTTTTTAATGCTTCATCTAAAGGTTAAATCAAATGAAATATTCATAGTGCTTTGATCTAGCCTTAAAAGTTCAGACCGAAACAAGTGTGAAGTGATTTATTTCCTGTGATTGGTCATAAATTTACATAGAACCTCATACATTCCTAACCTCATCACCACTGGCATTAGACTGCTGTCTAAATATTGCTAATGGTTTCAATTTTGTGAAGATCATCAGCTGCCAGGAAGAAGACCTTCAGCAGTAGTCTCACTTTGCTCACCCTAAACAGGGCTGTGTAGAGCTTCCTCTGAGTGACAGTCAGAGTCTCTGTAGATGGCTCCCTCCCTTCTACTCTGGAAACATGTGGACAGGATCGGGTTCTCCAATTCCAAACTTTCTGCCTTTCACATGTTAGTACACAGATCTTCCCTGCTTCTGAAGGAGAATTAACCGTTGTGTTTTATATACATTATTTTTACATAGACTCTTCAATTTCTTAAATTTTCAGTGTTTTTTAATGACTTACCTAATGCTTTTTTTTTGCTTTAAGTTACTAGTGTTTCGGTGAAGTGTCTCAGTATTTTAACCTAGACAATTTCTTTTCTTTTCTTTTTTTTTTTTNTTTTTGTTTTTTTCGAGACAGGGTTTCTCTGTATAGCCCTGGCTGTCCTGGAACTCACTTTGTAGACCAGGCTGGCCTTGAACTCAGAAATCCGCCTGTCTCTGCTTCCCCAGTGCTGGGATTAAAGGCGTGCGCCACCATGCCCGGCTAACCTAGACAATTTCTTAAGTATTGCATCTTAGGATTTTGGCATACAGTGATTAAGAAGTCCCGATCTCCAGATGATCACTTTTATTGGTTTCCTATTTGAGTTTTCTGGAAATATTTTGGTTTGGGTGCTTGCTTCTAGTTTTAATCTCTGTAGTACAGTTTTTTAAAAGACGCTGATAATTAAGAAAAATTTGGGGCCTGGTTGTACGTACGCTATAATTTGTAATTCCTGTGCTCAGGAGATCAGGGTAATCCTCAGCTTGGCAGTGATGATGAAAAGAAAGAAAATGTAGCATGTAATTACCTATTTTCATTTATTTTCAATTCTGAAATCTGGAAAAATAACTATTAAAAAGTATTCTATAAGAATCCAACAAAATTATTGACCAAACGTAAGAGTAGGTAAGATGTGTAGAACTTAGCTACACATGTGACTATCCATGTGACTATCATGCTTGACACCTTCTTTCCTATATGAAGCATAATGTATAGTTAATTATTGGTGTTGAGTATTGCCTACAGAAATGTTACTCAGTTTAAAAAGATCTGTGCTTTACAGACACTGATACACAAAGGCAAATGTACAGATGGAGCTTTGCAATCTGATATGACTCGACCTTGGAAACTTACTGCAGCTGTTTGCAGCGCACATGACTCACTTCAGTAGTTCAGACCTTGTCTAGGAGTGATCAAAGTTCATTTGGTTAGGGGTTTTTTTTGATATGCGGATGGCTTTTTCCACTTTGTTGTGGATTGATTGTCTTTCAAAATACCCAGTGGTCTTTCCTCATTTTTAAATCTCAGAATGTGGAACTTGTCTGGACCATGCAATCTCTGCTCACGCATGGAGGAAAGTTATTTTAACTTGAATAATATGCATCATTATCTATAAATTGCCATATAAATGTTTTATTAATATCTTACTAATTGTGTGAATTACTTTGTTTAGATGTCAAAATTGGAAAAAATATCATTCATGTCTCTTTAAAATCAAGTAAAAATGAACTCTAACTCTTGATAAGTTAATGATATTCTAGAATGTACCGTAAAAAATGCAAACACAGAGAGACCATGTTATCTCCCCTGACTCTGTGGCACTTGCCCGGGCGACCAGATTTTCTCAGCACGGATTTCTCTGCTACTTCGTAGTGGACTCTATCTAGAAGCTTCAAGGCTCTGAAATTAGGTCACTTGTTTGTTTCACAAAGAAATTTAGCATGCCTACTGTGGCTTAGTTTATAGAGTAGACTTATGGTGAGTTCTAAAATATTTACATGTACTTAAAATCTCTGCAGGTTCTTCCTATGTGAAAATTGTAGTGCCAGTCTCAGTGTGAAGTAGTTGTAGTTGTTGTTAGCTTTTGGTTTGGTTTTCATTATCATGCAGTTAGAGACTCTGCTGCTTCCTGTCAGAGCCTAACTAAATTCATCAGACTATGAACATAACAGTTTCCTGTTTTCTTATTAACTATACAGCATTTGTGCCTTATTCTTTATGCGTTATATATCTCATTACCCTCCTTTGTCAGTTGCCAAATTGTTGGGGTTTCCGTGCTTACAGAGAAAGCCCGAGTTCTGTTTTCTCAGTGTTAGTGCAGGACTAAGGTTTTATTAATTTTTAAAGTTGTGGTAAATGTGTCCAGTGTCTTAAATGTTATTTATATACATTCTTCATGTTCTTTCTTCTGCTCTGTTTCTTAATGCATAACATGATGAAGTAGTCCACATCAGGTAAGAAGCAGTGCCCGCCTCCACCCCCGTCCCCGTGTGTTTCCGTCTGTCTGATTGCTGATATTTGCATCTAACATTGAAATGGGTGGCATGAATGTGCTCAGAGCCTGTCCAAAATTCTACCAGCTTTTTCATGTAGTTCACGTCTTACTGAATCAGAAAGCTAAATTATTCAAAACTGATTTTAAAATCATCCCTGTGGTCCAAGGACTAAAGATAGAGATAAAATATATGTCCAGTAACAAATGTTTTATGCCTTTCTGGAATACTTCCTTAGAATGTAAAACTCGAGCGTCAGACCTATCTATGTTTTCAACCATGCACAAGGTCCTGGGTTCAGAACCCAATAACTGAGTGAATAAATTAATTCTTTTATTTTATTTTATTTTTTTTGGTTGAGATAGGGTTTCATTTTATTGCCCAGGCTGGGATTACTGGTCTGTGCCACTGCACTTGGCTAGTAAGTGGGTTTTATTTGCTACTTTATAAGTTGGGTTGCAGTAAGCAGTGCTTGTTTTGCTTTTATCACTGTCAAGGATCAACTTGTGAGTCAGCTTTGAAGCACATTTGAGTATGTGGGAGTTTTTTATATTTTTATTCTACATGTATGACTGTTTTGCCTGCATATATGTATTATATTATGTGCATGACTTATGCCCATGGATGCCAAAAGAGGATGTTGGATCCCCTGAAACTGAAATTACAAATGATTATAAGCCACCATGTGAGTGCTGAGAACCAAATCCAGGACCTCTACAAGAACAGCAAGTGTTCTTAACCACTGAGCCATCTCTCCAGCCCCCTCTATTTCTTGAGACAGGGTCTCTAATGGAGTATGTCTCCACCCTCTCCTTGTGGTGGGGACATGAACTCAGAGCCTTGCACTTGAGTAACAAGCAGTTTACTTACTGACCCATCTCCATAGGCCCCAGGGCTGTGCTTTTAGTAAAGACACAAGATGTGCCTGGTGCTGTGGTTCATATTTAACTCTCAAAGCAGCTGAGAAGAGGAGGGAGAAAGACCAGCTTAAGATCATCTTCAGCTGCAGGCACTAGTCAGTTAAAGGACCACATAGTGAACATGAAGGCGAACCAGAAATGAAATTTCCAGGCAGTGCTAAGGGTATGAACTCTTACCACCTTTCTGGCTCATAGCTTAAACATGGAAGTCAAAGTTCTCAAGAATGCTTCTTGATGTACATCTTAAAGAACTGACCATGCACCTCTGCACGAGAGCTGTGTGCTCAGAAGTGTTGTAGTTCCTTGGAGGGGGGGAGAGAGAGAGTGTGTGTGTGTGTGTGTGTGTGTGTCTGTGTGTGTGTTGTCCCGCGCTACCTTC